>NW_019154110.1:11561163-11625124 GCF_002288905.1 Enhydra lutris kenyoni
AACCTGGCGATTCACAGACCTGTACCCCTGGGGATAAAAATATATTATATGTTTAAAAAAATAATAAAATTTAAATTAAAAAAAGATTTATTTATTTTAAAATAGTTTATTTATTTATTTGAGAGAGACAGCACAAGAGGGGGAAGGCAGAACAAGAGAGAGAAGCAGGCTCCCAGCTGAGCAGGGAGCCCCACATGGGGCTAATGCTAGGATACTGGGATCATGACCTGAGCTGAAGACAGATACTTAAGTGACTGAGGCACCCAGGCACCCCAAGATTTATTTACTTGAGAAAGACAGACAGACAGACACACACACACACAAAGCCAAGTGCAAGCAGGGGAAGGGGTGGAGGGAGAGAATCCAAAGCCGACTTTGCACTGAGCTGGGAGCCCAATGTCGGCATATCTAACAACCCTGAGATCTTGACCTGAGCCAAAATCAAGAGCTGGACACTTAACCAACTGAGCCACCCAGGTGTCCCTGAATTATCTTACTGCTCCAGTTTTTCAGTTGATTTTGTTGGCTATTTATTCTTTTCTTTAAATTTCTTAATTGCACTAATCAGCACTTGAGGAATACTGACTACTTAGTATACAGCTCCAGAAGTAAGTCTGAAAGTCTTCACTTAAAAAAAAAAAAAATCTAATGACACTCAACTATATTTCAATTGAGGAAAGAAAAATCAGTCTGGGGGCACCTGGCTGGCTCACTTGGTAGAGCATTCAACTTTTGGTTGTTAAGTTCGAGCCCCAAAGTGGGTACAGAGATTACTTAAAAATAAAATCTTAAGGGGCACCTGGGTGGCTTGGTGGGTTAGGCCTCTGCCTTCAGCTCGGGTCAGGATCTCAGGGTCCTGGGATCGAGCCCCTCATTGAGCTCTCTGCTCAGCGGGGAGCCTGCTTCCCCAGCCCCCCGCCTGCCTCTATGCCTACTTGTGATCTCTGTCAAATAAATAAATAACATTTAAAATAAATAAATAAATAAATAAATAAATAAATAAATAAATAAATAAATAAAAATCTTAAGGGGCCCCTGGGTGGCTCAGTCAGTTAAGCATCTATCTGCCTTCGGCTGAGATCAGGATCCTAGGGTCCTGGGATCAAGCCCTACATCGGGCTCCTTGCTCAGTGGGGAGCCTGATTCTCCTTCTCCCTCTGCCTGCAGCTCCCCCTGCTTGTGCGCTCCCTCTATCTCCCTCTCTCTGTCAAATAAATTTTAAAAATCTTAAGGAAGGAAGTTAGGCTTATAGTTGTTCTGTTCTATTAATATGGTAAATATTAAGATATGATCTGCATTTATTATTTTATCTAGAATTTCTGCCTCACGATTTTCACAAGTGAGGCTTTCTAGATACTATTTGTTCCTATTTTAGGTTTAGGTATCAATGTTATGTTGACCTCTTTCTACTTTTTTAATTGGAAAGAATTAGGTTGGTTTGGAACAAATTAAGTATCAGCATCAACTCTTCTTTGAATATACTCAAGAAAGTGCCTGAAGTCGGTGGGAGCTCTTGTTTGTTTGCTGAGATGGGAGGCAGATAGACAAAGGAAGAAGTATAATCTCTCAATTTTTTTCATGGTTTTTAGTCTATTAACCTCTCATTTGGTCGTTTGTATTTTCCTAAAAACACACTTTCAGGAAGGTTTTCAGACAGATTAGCATCGAATTATAAAAGCTCTTCTAAAGAAGCCATTCTACAATTTAAAAAGCTACTTTCTGGGACACCTGGGCTCCTCAGTTGGTTAAGTGTCTGCCGTTGGCTCAGGTCATGATCTCTGGGTCCTCTGATCAAGCCCTGCATCAGTGCTCAGCAGGGAGTACGCTTCTCTCTCTCTCTCTCAAATAAATAAAATCTAAAAAAAAAAAAAAAAATTTACTTTCTAGGTCACCTGGTTGGCTCAGTGGGTTGAGCAGCCTACTCTTGATTTCTGCTCTGATCGTGATCTCAGGGTTGTGAGGTCAAGCCCCACATGGAACCCACCACTGAGCCGTGCTCAATGGAGAGTCTGCTTGAGATTCTCTCCCCCTCCACCTTCTTGTGTGCTCATGCTCTCTCTAAAATAAATAAATCTTTTTTAAAAAGCTACTTTCCCCTTTCCATTGTATGTTTTTTAATTCTTTTTCTTTCTTTTTTAAATTGTGTTTTTGTTCTTTTCTTTTTAAGATTTTATTTATTTATTTGACAGAGAGAGAGAGAGAGAGAGAGAGAGAGATATCACAAGCAGGCAGAGAGAGAGGGGAAGCAGACTCCCCACCAAGCAGAGAGCCTGATGTGGGACTAGATCCCAGGACCCTGAGATCATGACCTGAGCCGAAGGCAGAGGCTTAACACACTGACCCACCCAGGTGTCCCTTAATTCTTTTTCTTAATTTTGAGAATGAGTGCTTTTTCTCATGTTTCTTCATCTGGCCAGTTACTGAATCAACTATTTAATTAAATGAATTTTTAATTTTTTTAATTAAGCCACATGGACATCTCGTTCACACTGACAAATATTTGAGTATCAGTTTTTTTTTTTTTAAGATTTTTATTTATTTATTTGACACAGAGAGAGAGATCACAAGTAGGCAGAGAGCCCAATGCGGGGCTCGATTCCAGGACCCTGAGATCACGAGCTGAACCGAAGGCAGAAGCTTAACCCACTGAGACATCAAGGTGCCCCGAGAGTATCAGTTTTTAGGCTATTCTCCTCTTAGCACAATTTTGTGTCCATATACCTTAAAAATTCTATTTTACTTCTTTTATATATCAAAATAATATGTTTATAAAAATCCAAGTATTAAAATAAAACACAAAGGATATATGTATAAAGTATAAAGCAACTGCAGTCCCACCCCTTGAATAAATACCATTAAAATTCTGTGATCCTCTAGATTCTGTTTTTTCAATGCACACAGAAACATACACATATAGGGGCACCTGGGTGGCTCAGTCGGTGGAGCATTTCACTCTTGATCTTAAGTCCTGAACTCAGGGTCATGATTTCAAGCTCTGCACTAGGCATATAAACTACTTAAAAAACAACAACAACAATATACCTATATATTTTTCTACTAAAAACAAAACAAAAACAAAAACAAAGAGGATTATGTTATACTACTTTGAGCAAGCTTTTTATTCTAACTTGATGTGCTCTGGCATCTCTACCCTAGTGTATACAGCATCCTCATTCTTTGTAACTGCAGTGCAATTGTCCATTCTTGTTTGATTAGCATATAGTTTGTACCCAATTTTTGCCATCATGAACAATATTGTTTGGATGTTTGATGTAGTGAACATCCTAGTGAACATGGATGTTCACTACATCAAACATCCTCATTGAGTGAACTTTCTCCACACTCAACAAACATTTCTGTAGGGGGGAAAAAAAAACACTTCTAAACGGTATTGTGGTTAAAAGGTATGAGTGATTTAAATCTATAAACCTTGACAATAAGTGAGGATGAATGTTATATTTTTAAAACCTTTTAATTGAAATATACAGAGAACACACAACTCACATATTTAACAGTGAATTTTCCCAAAGTGAACACACACATAACCCACATCCAGGTCAGGAAAAAGAAATATTATCAGAAATTCAGACACCTCCCTTTGTGCCCCTATGTAATCACTATCCTCCAAGGGTAACCTCTCCTGACTTCCAACACTTTTGATTAGTTTTGCTAGTTTTTGCACATTTTTAAAAAAAGATTTGAGAAAAAGAGCATGCATGCACAGGATTGGGAGGGTAGAGGGAGATGGAGAGAATCAATCTCAAGCAGACTCCGTGAAGAGCATGGAGCCCAAAGTGGGCTTGATCCCACCACGACTCTTGAGATCACGACCCGAGCTGGAATCAAGAGTCAGATGCTTAAATGACGGAGCCACCCAGGCATCCTGTGTTTTTGTACATTATATAAATGGAACCATACACAATATACCCACAGCTCCCAAACTGCACCAATGGTGCCTCGGGAACTGCAAGGAATTTTAAATTTGAGAGAAATGATACCCGATATCTGTGTTACACCATACCAACTATTAGATTGCTGTATTCTTTTCAGTGACATCTAATCTTGGTTAATAAGCTGCATTTTCAGTGTTACTTACAGTAATAAGTAACATTTAAAACTCAACATAGAACTGGGCACCTGGGTGGCTCAGTTGGTTAAGTGTCTGACTTCAGCTCAGGTCATTATCTCAGGGTTCTGGGATCAAGCCCATTGTTGGGCTCCACATACAGAGGAGAATCTGATTGTCGCTCTGCCCTGCTCCTCACCCCCATACTCTCTCTCTCAGATAAGTAAATAAAATCTTTAAAAAAAAAAACTCATCGTGGAATAGAAAATGAGGTGATGGGTGTCCAACAAGATACCAAGATTTCAGAAGTTGTACAGTGCTGAACATATACATCCCAGTGATAAGTAATTGTGTTATGGCGCACCTGGGTGGCTCAGTTAGTTAAGCATCTACCCTCCGTTAGGCAGGTCATGATCCAGGAGTCCTGGGATCCAGCTGGACAGCCAGCTCCCTGCTCAGCAAACAGTCTGCTTCTCCTTCTCCCTTTGCCCCCTCCCTACTGCTCATGCTCTCAATCTCTAATAAATAAAATCTTTAAAAAAAAAAGTATGTTTAACAATAAAGTAAAAATAATATTTTTTCTTTCAACTTATGTGCATTTTTTTAAAAGATTATTTTATTTATTTGACAGAGAGAGAGAGAGGTCACAAGTAGGCAGAGAGGCGGGGGGGGGGGAGGAAGCAGGCTCCCCGCCGAGTGGAGAGCCCGATGCGGGGCTCAATCCCAGGACCTTGAGACCATGACCTGAGCTGAAGGCAGAGGCTTAAACCACTGAGCCACCCAGGTGCCCCTATGTGCATTATTTTTTAAATGGCTCTTGTTAGGGCACAAGTATTATTAGGTTGTTTCTACTACTTTTTTTTTTTTTAAGATTTTATTTATTTATTTGTCAGAGAGAGAGAGGGAGAGAGAACGAGCACAGGCAGACAGAAAGGCAGGCAGAGGCAGAGGGAGAAGCAGGCTCCCTGACGAGCAAGGAGCCCGATGTGGGACTCGATCCCAGGACGCTGGGATCATGACCTGAGCCGAAGGCAGCTGCTTAACCAACTGAGCCACCCAGGCGTCCCTGTTTCTACTACTTAATAAATAGAACTGTTAGGTATTTCTTTTGGCCTAGGAATGCCATGAACCAGCTGCTGGGAAGGGAGAAAGTTGGGGAGCCTCTGGTGTATATTCCTGTCACTGGCTTCTTATACTCAGTATCACTTGTGAGATTCATTCATATGGTGTCAAACAGCTGCAGTTCATGCATTTTCTTCTTTTCTTTCTTTCTTCCTTTCTTTTTTTGCCGGGGGGCTCTACACCCAATCTGGTGCTTGAACTCACAACCCTGAGATCAAGAATCACATGCTCTACCAACTGAGCCAGCCAGACAATCCCATTCATTTTCACTGCATCGTATTCAACTACGTAACTATTCCACAATTTATTTATTAATTCTATTGATGGACATTTAGACAGTTTATACTTTTTGGTTTTTATGAATAGTGTTGTTATAAACATTCTTTGTGTGTGTGAATTTTTAAAATTTTCATCCCAGTTTAGTTTACATATATATTAGTATCAAGTGTATAATACAGTGACTCAACATTTCTATACATTACTTAGTGCTCATCACAATGTGTATTCCTGATTCCCTTCACCTATTTTAACCACCTACCACACTCATCTCCCTTCTGGTAATCATCAGTTTTTTTGTTTTTTTGTTTTTTAATTAATTTATTTATTTGAGAGAGAGAGAGAAAGAACTCGTGCTTGGGGGCTGGAGCAGAAGGAAAGAAACTTCAGATTCCCTGATCAGCACAGCGACTGACATGGTGCTTGATTTCACAACCCTGAGATCATGACCTGAGTCAAAATCAAGAGTCAGGATGCTTAACTGACAGAGCCACCTAGGAGCTCCCAGTTTGCTTTCTATATTTAAGAATCTTTTCTCCATTTGTTTAGAACTTTTAAAGATTTTATGTAGGTATCTATGTATTTATTGGAGAGAAAGAGAGAAAGTGGGGAGGAGAGGGACAAGCAGACTTTGCACTGAGCCCAAGATAGGGCTGATCTCAGGACCCTTAGTTCATGATCTGAGCCAAGATCAAGAGTCAGAGGCTCACCTGAATGAGCCACCCAGGCACCCCCATTTTGAACATTCTTTTTTTTTTTTTTTTAAAGATTTCATTTATCTATTTGACAGAGAGAGAGATCACAAGTAGGCAGAGAGGCAGTCAGAGAGAGGGAAGCAGGCTCCCTGCTGAGCAGAGAGACTGATACCAGGCTTGATCCCAGGACCCCGAGATCATGACCTGAGCCAAAAGCAGAGGCTTTAACCCACTGAGCCACCCAGGTGCCCCCATTTTGAATTTTTTTTTTTAAGATTTTATTTATTTATTTGACAGACAGAGATCACAAGTAAGCAGAGAGGCAGGCAGAGAGAGAGGAGGAAGCAGGTTGTCAGCTGACCATAGAGCCGGATGTGGGGCTCAGTCCCAGGACCCTGGGATCATGACCTGAGCCGAAGGCAGAGGCTTTAACCCACTGAGCCACCCAGGCGCCCCTGAACGTTAAACATACATTTCTTGAAATAGAATTACTGTGTTACAGGGTATGTATATGCTCAGTTTTAGTAGACAATGCTAGTTTTCCTAAACGGTACATCAATTTACATTCCCACTAACAAGGTATATGAGTTCTGATTCCTCCATGTACTTCCTAACATTTTTTTTCATTTAGTCATTCTGAGGAATTGTACAGTAAGACAATTTCCCTGATAACAAAATGAGGTTGAGTCCCTTTTTAAAAGCTTGATTGGTCCTTTGAATATACTCTTTTTAGATGCCTATTCAAGTTCTTTCCCCATTTAAAAAAATGGGTTATTTTTCATTTCCTTAGTATTAGTTCTTCAGATGCAGGATGAGTCCTTGATTAGACATATGTCCTACAAGTATCTTTTCCCACTTTCCCTACTCTGTGCTTGGCTTTTCATTTTCTTAATGGTATCTTTTCAAGAACAGATGTTATTTATCTTAATAAAGTCCAATTTATCAAATTATCTTTATATTTAGGTCATTTTCTATACTATTAAATAATTCTTTGCTGACATAGTGAAAACTGTTTTCCTAAAAAATCTTTGCACATTTAGGTCAGCAAACCATTCAAAAATGATTACTGTGTATGGTGTAAGGTAAGGTCATATACTTTTCCCCCAAATGGATACCTAATTGATCAATACCATTACTTTGACCAATACCATTAATTTCCTTTCCCTACTGTACCAGTGTCACTCTTATAGTAAGCCAGGTGACAATTTATGCATCAGTCTGTTTCTGGAATGTTTTGTTTCACTGGTCTATTTGTCTATCCATGTGCCAATACCGTATTAATCTTAATTGCTATGGCTTGATACTTGGTAGTGTGAGTTCTCCAGATTTTCTTTCTTTTTTTTCCTCATGACTGCCTTGGCTTGATTCTGCATTTCAGCTGGGCATCTTTTGATGTTTACTGGCTATTCATATCTTCCCCTCTATGAGCTGTCCAAGTCTTCTGGAAATTAGTTGGTTATTTTTTACATATTGATTAGTATTTGATCTTTCTGTATTAGAAAATACACCCCTTATCTGTCAAATATTGTCATTTCCATAGTCTTTAAAAAATGCTTACAATTTTTCCATTTTTTTAATGTACTTACAAGTATCAATTTCTCTTTTTCTTTCTAGGTTCTGGTTTCATGCTTAGAAAAGCCTTCCCCATGCCAACATGGCATTACAATGTTGGCCACACTAACAGAGGACTCTGCCTGTTACATGACTTATTCTTATAATGTTTGACATTTTTAAAATTTGTAAAGTACCTTAATAATTTTTTAAAGATTTTATTTATTTGAGAGAGAGAAAGAGCACACGCGAGCAGGGGAAGGGGCAGAGGGAGAAGCAGACTCCCCACTGAGCAGGGAGTCAGATGCAGGATTCAATCCCAGGACTCCAGGATCATGACCTAACTGAAAGGCAACCTCTTAACAGACTTAAGCCACGCAGGCACCCTTAATAATTTCTTTAAAAAAGAAATTTCAGTCATTTTCCACTAGAAGACACTGACCCAATAATTTATTGGTACTTTTAAAAAAAGTTTTTATTTTTTTATTTGTTTATTTGAGAGGTGATAGGGAGGAGCAGAGGGAGAGGGACAAGCAGACACTGTGAGCTGAGCTTGGAACTCCACATGGGGCTTGATCTCGTGACCATGAGATCATGACCTGAGCCGAAATCAAGAGTCAGATGCTTAACTGACTAAGCCACCCATGCACTCCATTCTGAAACTTTTATGATTTCATTTGCCATATTTAAATCTTTTTTTTTTTTTTAAAGATTTTATCCATTTATTGGAGAGAGAGAGAGAGCTAGAGAGCAAGGGTGGAGAGGGGCAAAGGGAAAGGGAGAGAGGGAATCTTAATCAGACTCCATACCAAGCACAGAGCCCAGTACAAGGCTTGATCCCACAAACATCATGACCTGTGCCAAAACAAAGAGCTGAACACTAAACAGACAGCCATCCAGATGTCCCAGCAATATTTAAATCTTTAATTGACCTGAAAGTCATTTTACTATATGGTGTGACATAGGGGTCTAACTTTTCTCTAAACAGAGAGATTCCCAAAATATTTTTATATATTTCCCCATTTAAAATATAGCATTGTCCCATAACTTTCTCATTTAACAAATTTTTTTTAAAAGATTTAATTTATTTGCCAGAGAGAGAGCGTGCATACATGCACACACAAGCAGGCAGAGTGGCAGGCAGAGGTGGAGAGAGAAGCAGGCTCCCCGGCGAGCAAGGAGTCCCATGCGGGACTTGATCCCAGTATCTTGGGATCATGACCTAAGCTAAAGGCAGCGGCTTAACCGACTGAGCCACCCAGGCGCCCCTCATTTAACTATTCTTAAATATGCTCTGATTTCTATCTAGACTGCTTCCTACATTCTATAATCTCTCTGCTGTTCTTGTGCCAACGCTACACTTTTTTTTTTTTTTAAGATTTTATTTATTTATTTGACACAGAGAGAGATAGGGAGAGAGGGAACACAAGCAGGGGGAGTGGGACAGGGAGAAGCAGACTTCCGGTGGAGCAAGGAGCCTGACACACGGCTCAATCCCAGTACCCTGGGATCATGACCTAAGCCGAAGGCAGAAGCTTAACAACAGCCATCCAGGCACCCCAATGCTACACTGTTTTAAAATATGTGGCTTTCTAATATAATTTACTATCTTATAACGCACATCTCTCCTAAGTATTGTGCATCTTCAAAATTTCTTCGACTCATTTATTCTCATATAATCAATTCCCCTAGACAAACTTCAATATTTAATCACTTTCCTATACCAATAAAGTTCTGAGTGTCTGATTCATATATCAGATATATTCACAGCTTAAACTGAGATGAGCTGGTATTATTTATAACATATTACCTTACCATCCAGAGATATATGGTATGGAGGGCTATTTATGGTCTTTTATGCCCCTACCCCATAGTTTAAGTTCTCAATTTATTAAGCCCAAGAGCTCTTTATATGAAAAGATTATTAACTCTCTGGCTGTCAAATATGTTGCAAGAATTTTTTTTCAATTTGTTAACAAAAGTTTATCAGAAAATTAGTTGAAGCATTATATAGGTATACAACAGAAATATACATAGAAAAAGAAAAAATGAACTCTAAAGTTATTAATGGTTTTCAGCATAAGACTTACAATTATAATAAAAACCAAAGTTGTTAAGACTGAAAATAGTAAGTAGAACATATTATGGAAACATTTTACCTAACCAAAACTTAACTCTATGGACAATTTTGTAATTGGAATAGGATACAAAATAGACCGTTCAGCAGTTTAAAAGATCATAAACTTCATTCTTTAAAAAACCCAGCCCTTCAGGGACACCTGGGTGGCTCAGCTGGTTGGGCATCTGCCTTCAGCTTGGGTCATGATCCTGGGGTCCCATGATTGAGTCCTGTGTCAGGTTCCTTGCTCAGCGGTGTGTGTGTGTGTGTGCTTTTCCCTCTATGCCTCCCCCTGCTTTTGCTCTCTCTCTGACAAGTAAATAAGTAAAATCTTAAAAAAAAAAAAAAAAAATCAGCCCTTCACTGTTTGCTTTCACTTGGTATATAATTTTACAATTCCTTCTATTTATCTTTCCATTTTTTTCCCCCCATTTCTATACCTAAATGAGCACCCCTGGTTAAAAGCTATTCATATTCAATAACATTATTTTGTAAAATATGGATTTTTACTGAGCCATCTATACCACCTGTCATTTTTTAAAATTACATTTTTTCCCACCTGTCATTAAAAAAAAAAAAAAAAAAGATTTATTTGAGAGAGAGAGAGAAGGAGAGACAGCACATGAGGGTGGGGTAGGGCAGAGGGAGAGAGAAAGAGAGTCCCAAGCCCACTGCCTGGCAACCACAGAGCCGGATGCCGGCTGGATCTCACCACCCTGAGACCATGACCTGAGTGGAAATCAAGGGCTGGCCACTTAACCAACTGAGCCACCCAGATGCTCCCCACTTGCTATTTTTTAAAACACATTTTTTTTGGTGAACTTCCCTTCCCATATACATCAGCAGCCATTTTCAACTTCAGTTTGGCCTCCAAAACAGAAACCACCACTCTTATCCCTTCCTCTAAGCTGATGATCTTCCCATTCATGACAACCATTCTTTGCAAACGTCACTATGCTGATACTTTATATCCCCAACACCTTCCATCCGATCTCAGAGAAGCAAGTATTCTTGCTTCTTCCTTAGATACATACTTCAATTTAAGACCAATACCTTAATTTATGCATGGTGAAGGAAGAGGTAAGACTCGTTAATTAATTCTCCTGTCCAGGGATTCTGCTTCATTCATTTCCCACCTTACTTGTACAACTGGACTCTCATTCCATTTTGGTTTCTGCCATTCAGCCAATAAATATATTCTAATGTCTTCCATTCTTTTTTTTTTTTTTAATTTTTTTTTTTTTATTTGACAGAGAGAGAGAGATCACAAGCAGGCAGAGAGGCAGGCAGAGAGAGAGGAGGAAGCAGGCTCCCCGCGGAGCAGAGAGCCAGACGCGGGGCTCGATCCCAGGACCCTGGGATCATGACCTGAGCCGAAGGCAGAGGCTTTAACCCACTGAGCCACCCAGGCGCCCCTAATGTCTTCCATTCTTAAAAAAAAAAAAAAATCCCTTTACATTTTATCCTTTCTATATATCAACACCTCTCTCCTTTCCCTTCCTTAGGGAGCAGTCAGCATGCCTACCTCATCTATTCATTCCAAAACCCCATCTCCTAATAGTCCAAAGACTATGCCTTTGCCTGAAGCTACTCACAAAAAAATTAACACAGTTACATTGAACTACAACAATCAAGAGGATTGGGGTATTTTTTGGTTCCACAAATATTCTAATTTTGTATGTGACTATGCCTATTACTGGAAGTTGGGACTGCTGAAGGAATCTGATAATGCCTTTCTCCTTGGTTCTAAATTGGATAAAACTGCAAACTTGTAAATAGCCTTAAAATGTTCACAAATTGGGCAGGGGATGAGGATCTTATATTCATATGCATTCAAATGTTTAAAAAGTATTTATATTTATGTATTCATACCACGTTTTAAAGTAAGAGAAGCTCCTTCTTCTATTTCCATCAAAGATTCAAGTCCAGGAATTTGTTCTATAAATGTCTTTCATCAATTACCTCAAAATGCAAAATCTTTTCAAGCAAGAAAGCAAGAACACAGAAACTAAATACTAAGTATTAGACCTTGACTAAATTATCTAACTTTATCACCTTTAACAAAGGGTTATACCTTACTCCATGGTTTACTTTTGAGAATTAAACAAGACAATATGTGTAAAAGCACTTAACACAGTTCCAAGCACATGTTAAATACCTTCCTGCACTTTAGCACACTGCCACACTTTCATCAGACATAGGACAATTTAGAAGTGTACCAAAAAGAAGCAATATTAAAACTCTGAATTTACGTGAATCAGAAGATGTGGCAAAAGCACCATCTGTTCATACTAATAATAATCTTCAAATAAAAAGCTTCGATCAGGAGCAAAAGTTATTAGAAGATAGTCAAGTATACTCTGAGGGAATTCAAGCAGTAACCGTATTTTGCTTGAATTTCCAATTATGTCCTCTTAGGAATGTAAAAGATTACATAAGATTTAATATAATGGACAGAGTAAGCATACACACAAAGCAGTAGTTCCCCAGGCAGGGAAAGACAAATTTCAAATTCATTCTACCTTGGGAGGAATGAATCTTAAATATACAAAATTTCCTTACATACATATAAAAGTAAATCAACTTATCAAAGGGATTTAGGATGAAGGGAGGTTTTCTCTACCCCAGGGCCAAATAATAAAATAACCAAAATAAATCTTCTCCAAATATTTATGGGGGAAAAAAAGCCATCTGAATTGTTAGAACTGGTGTAATGCAGCTGGATTTAGTAAAATGTAGCAAGTCAGCTGCTTTCTGAAAAATTATTCTGGGGTGGAGAAAGTGGGCAATCTTCCCAATAAAACAACTGCCACAAAACACCATACATATATAAGAACATACACATCTGTTAAATATCAGTTTACGTTGTGTTCTAGCCAAGTTACTAATCAAGAAGTATTTAAGATCTAAAAAATAAGTCGTACTCCACTTCTGGTCACATTTTGCACGGGTGGCTACTGGAGACTTCTGGAGAGTTATCCACGCTGATTCAAGGCAATGAGGACTGAATAATAAGTCCACTGTTCACATTCAAATGTTGGGGGGGGGGGGGAGGAAAGGGAGGCTCCGAGTTCATAAAGTTCTCCTCCCTCTCCAAACATTGCAAAAACTGTCCACGTCTAAGACACTTACCCTTGAAACTCCTTGGAGAGTGACTTGGGAGACTTTTTGTTCAGATTTCTGAGGGGGAGCTATTCAGGAATGCTGCAAGATTGCAACTTTCAAATACATGAACATAATTTAAATTCTAAAGCATTTTTTTTTTCTTTCAGGAAAGATTTCCCCCTTTTCCTTTCAAACAGTTTATCACCACTCACCTATTAACAAAATCCCCAATTCGACCTCAAGTATAAACAAAAACCAAAGCTTTAAAGGATATGCGAATAAAGCACACAACTATCTCCAGTAAATCCTCAACTCCCTCTCGATTAGGATGAGAAAGGAGAAACGAAGAACACGAAGGAGAAAAGATTTTTGGGATGAGGGGCGGCAAGAGGAGAAAGTAGGAAGGGGGGATAAGAGCAGAGCAAAAAGTTCAGCTAATGCTGACACTTCATCTGGGTAAAGGGCAGAAAATATCCTGAAGGCACAGGCTGGAAGTGAAGGACTGAGTGGTACAGGGGCGCAATAGAGGAAGTCCACGCAAAAGGCCTACCCAAACTGGGGGGGGGGGGGGGGGGGGGGAGCGGGCACAGTGTAGGAGGGAACACCAAAAAACGGGGAGTCTCATTAGGAAGAGATACCAATCAAGGCCCAAGAGCTTCAGACAGAGGACATGGAGACAGGGTACTCCTACTGGCAACCTAGAGACCGCACCAGATGTCTCGGGAGGCGATCCTGCTACGAGGGGTGAGGGGTTAACTGCGAGGGTTCGCAGACGTGGAAGGGGGTGCGGCCCCCGGGGTTGCCGCAGGGGAGCGGGGAGCAGGCCCACCGCCCGTACCTTGTAGTAAACATCGAACTGGATGTTCTCGGGCAAGGAGCGGATGTCTCGGCGGGAGCGGATGTAGTTGTCCACGACAGCGGAGATGGCGGTGTTATACAGAGTCTCTGGGATCCACTCTAGTTCCACGGCCGCCATCTTCCTTCCCTCCTCCTCCGCCTCCTCCGCCTCCTCCTCCCGAAGGCCCCCGCCTCCCTCCGTAGCGAACTCCTCTGCGGCCCCGGAGGATTCGGACGGGCGGTGGCAGCCACGCGGGCACAGGGCAGAAGCGCACGGCCGCCCTGGCTCCTCCGGGGCGAGCTATAGGGCAGCAGCGGCACACGCAGGCCCGGATAAACAGCGGGGCACGGAGCCAGAGAGCGCCAAGCCCAGGCCTCACATTCCGGGTTTGAGAGAAACCCGGGTTCCGTCCCAGCGCGGAGCTCTGCAGGGGCGGGGTTGCGTGTGCGGCGTCATGACGTCAGTGCACGCCGACGCGCCAGAGGGAAGGAATGCGGCAGGCGGAAAACTTGGAGAGAAAAGAGCCTTGATTGTTTCCGCAGAGAATGTACTTTCTGAGGGGGCCGGACTTGGTGGATGGGAGTGGGCTTTTTACACTGGCACGAGTAACTCTCTCCCGTGCCGAACTCCGCAGGCGCTTCAGTCCTTTCAGCAAATCGTGCCTCGAGAGTTCTTAGGCATGGAACTTTCTGAGGCTCATGGAAAAGTTTGGATCCTTTCATCACAAAAATGCACATTATCAGAACATTGAAAATCATGCATTCAGGGAACTGACGGGTCTAGACCCCCTCCCTTCCTTAGACTGCGGTCCCTAAGTCAAGTTAGGAACCTTCGGTCCGGGGACTAAGGGTCATTATGGGTCATTGTATAACCATTTGCCTTGTTTGAACTTTTTTTAAAAACCGTATTTCTTGGGGCGCCTAGGTGGCTCAGTGATTTAAAGCCTCTGCCTTCGGCTCAGGTCATGATCTCAGGGTCCTGGGATCAAGCCCCACATCGGGCTCTCTGCTTGGCGGGGAGCCTGCTTCCTCCTCTCTCTCTGCCTGCCTCTCTGCCTACTTGTGATCTGTCTCTGTCAAAGAAATAAATAAAATCTTAAAAAAAAATCGTATTTCTTTTCTCCAAAGAAAATTTACAAACAAACCCAAAAAATGAGAAAAAGAACAACTTCTGTAGAAGAATTTGGTAGGAAGGTTAGCCTGATTATGGAATTACAGATAGTGGTGAGAAGAAAGGTGTTAATTGCTGGCTGTGTCAGGACTTAATGGGAAGACAAAAATGAAGATTTCCATTTTCTCTGATAGTTCTAGTCCCAATCTCAGGGGATTATTGAATAATTAAGAGTACTTGTTTGAGCTCCCTTCCTCAGTCAGCCTGAACAGCTGCTATTTATGTAACTTAACTTTCCAAGTGGGCCATCTCAAGAACTTTGTGCAGTATCTTTCTGCTCTGGGAATTCAACAAGGAAGTTACTGGCCATAATTGATGACACTGTCTCATCACTGTCTCATAGTCACTCTGTAACAATGTAAAACCCAAAGACAATAATGATAATACATCCTGATATTTAGAGCTAAAGGAGTTGGAATTGGTTCTTCCAGTTCACCCTGGTATTCCTATGTTAAATGGATACATAATTTGGTAAAAAAGAAATACACTTAGGGGTGCCTGGGTGGCTCAGTCAGTTAAGCGCCTGCCTTCAGGTCAGGTCATGATCCCAGAGTACTGGGATCGAGTCCCACATTGGTCTCCCTACTGAGAGGAGCTTCTCCCTCTCCCTCTCCCCACTGCTTGTGCTCTCTCTGTCAAATAAGTAAATAAAATATATATTAAAAAAAAAGACGTACACTTAGTTCTTTTCTCAGGCTATACCAGTCCTATAATCCATGAACCTAAGACAGATATGGTTGGCCTTAAGGGTTGCAGACTTATAAGTAAAAAAACAAAAACAAAAAAACAAACAAGAAGACCCCACAAATGCCCAGTTACATTTTAATTTCGGATAAACAATGAATAGTTTTTCATATAAGTAGGTTGCATGCAGTAGTTTTACATACCCATTTCAAGTTACTCAAGCACATCAGTTCCTTCAGCAAATTCTGTATCAGTAATTCTTAGATCTTTTGAAGCTGTTTGGACCTTTCCACAAATATGTGTAATTATCCATACATTATCCATGCAAATATTGCATGGGACATACTTATACTAAAAAATTATTCATTGTTTATCTGAAATTCACATTTAACTGGGCATTGTGTTTTATCCAGCAACCCTACCTCAAGGGATCCATGAATAACCTGATATTGAATGCAGATGTTCTAGGACATTTTGGCTGAATCAGGACCTGGGCTCAGTTCCTATATGGGTTAAGCTGGGTCAGACACACTTATTGATTGCTCTATGGACCTTAGATGCTGTTGGGCAGAGTTAGACATCCAAAAATGTATATAGAGGGATCTCTATGGACAAAAAGGCCTTTTGATCCTTTCTTGTTTTGAGATTGAAAGTTACTAAAATGTGTGTGATGGTGTGGGAGGCCCTGACTAAGGGCAGATAGATTACCTGGAAGGACAGGGCCCCTGAGAATGAAATGTTGGAAGAGTCAGGACCAATAGCTGGCATCAGTACAAAGGACTAAGCATCTAAGGGGAGAATTAACTTCAGAACAAGAACCCATCAAGGACTGGCTTACCAAAGAAACCAGTGGAAACTAGACCATTTTTGTTGTACGCTACCATCAACTGAGGGAAGAAAGGTTCTCCCTTGAGCTCTAGGACATCGATGAGTCCCAACGCAACTGGGATTTGAACTCACTAATTATATAAACACCGTCTTTCCATATTTTGTACAACAGCATAGCATCTGAGTTTTCAGTGGACCAGGTCAGATCATAAAGGGGCTTATAGGTGATGCTAATGGCCTTGGACTTTATCTTGGAGATGATAGGAAATCCTTGAAGGATTATAAACAGGGAAGTAAAAAGATCAGATTTGTGTGTCAGAAAGAAGGCAGCAATCATATGTGATGGAAGAGTCAGAAGAAGGTCCAGAATCATGCACTCTTAGCTATGGGAAGGGAGAATACAGGGAAGGCCAGCTAACTGTCTTGACCACCTATATATTTCGATGGACAGAGGTTCTTTGTATTGCAAAGTAAATCCCCTTTAAGCCTTGGTAGCCTCAGATCTGGTAGGAGACCTTCTAGCATACAGAGCTGTATGAGGCCTGAACCTGGTCCAAAAATATTCCTCAGAGGCGATATACATTGTGATCATTTTTAAGTTGCAATTACTCCCTTAATCAAGATGTGGAGTCTAAGTACCTTCCTTTTGTTTTTTGGGTTGTTTTTTGTTTTTGTTTTTAAAGATTTTATTTATTTGTTTGAAAGAGAGAGTGAGAGAGAAAGAGCACGAGCAGGGTGAGGGGCAGAGGGAGAAGCAGACTCCCTGCCAAGCAGGGAGCCTGACCTGGGGCTCAATGCCAGGACTCCAGGATCATGATCTGAGCCAAAGGCAGACGCTTAACCAACTGAGCCACCCAGGCACCCCTGTTTTGTTTTGTTTTTGAAAGATGTATTTATTTGAGAGAGAGTGCACTCGTAAGTGCAGGAGTTGGGGGAGGGGCAATTTCACTCTTTTATAGCAGAGCCATCATCATATGGCTCTCCCATATAGGAGAGGGATAGAATCCTCAGGCAGACTCCCAGCTAAGCACAGAGCCTAACACTGGGCTCTGTCTCAGGACCCTGAGATCACGACCTGAGCTGAAATCAAAAGTCAGACACTTAACTGACTGAGCCACCCGGGTGCCCCATATGTACCTTTCCTTTGAATCTGGTTAGATTATGTCCGCTTCCAGAAGTAGAGTCCAGCAGAAGTGATGCTAGGTCAGAAAAGGCCATCCAGAGCCCATTTTGTTCTCTGGAATTCTCATCCTTGGATTCCTGAGCCACCATGTTAAAAAGAGGAACCACTGTGAGGCAACCATGTTTTCAGAAAGTTCAAGCCACATGCAAAGCCTATGTGTAAGCCCTCCAGTCAAGAGTTCCAGCTAAGTACTGCCTTTGAGTCATACCAGCTCAAGTGCCAGTTATTTCAGTGAAGAAACTTCCGGATGATTCCAAATCCAAGTCATTTGAGTCACCCTCAGCCACTCCAGTGTTCCCAGATGAGAGCTCAAACGTCACAGAGCTGAGACAAACATCCCTGTTCTCTGTCCAAATTCCTGACCCACAAGAGCAAAATAAAATGGTTGTTAATGTATCACTAAGGTTGGGTGGCTTATTATACCATGGTAGACCACTTAAGTTCCCAGGGGAACCCAACCCTTAGACTGCATATTGAACCTATTCCCTTTCAGGGCTTCATATTGCTGAGCATTTAAATGCATTCATGAAAATGATAAAATTCATAACCTGTATTGGACAATCTTTCTAGCTTTCTGATGATGGCTCTGCTATAAGAGTGACGTTGCCTAACTGTAGAGTATTAGTGTAGAGACAATGATTTTTGTCCTACAACTGAAGAATCTTTTCCAGAGCCCTCCAAGTAAAAAATCCACATATTCAACACCCATTAGCCACAGACCAAAAATCACATGAGCCTCATAAATAAGACTGTTGAGGCACACATATGGTACCACATGTCACAGAGGCAAAATGACTAGGTCCTGTAACTTGTCACAAGGGTTTGTCACCAAGTTCTTGTTGCTTGGAGAAGTAATGCAGTTGAGAGATTCGATCCAATTCTCATTCCTCTGTACTATTACCCATGTCAGTAGAAAACTTGTGCTGATTCCATTGTATATAATAAAGGCTAAGGGTTATTCTTGGAAAGACAGACACATAATAATAATAATACAGTGTGAGAAACATTGTTATAGTTTGCACAGGACATTGTGGGAGTGCTAAGGAGGAGATAATGAGTTGGTTTGGGATGTAGTAATGCTATAATGATTCCAATGTAGGTCAGTCCTCAAAGTATTTTTAGTTGCAATGAAATTCATAGGAAAAGAACACTTGAACAGATTTACTTGAACAATTATAAATAGGTTTATTTTGCCATGACACTACACCTCTAATTTCTGGGAAATTTTCTAATTATCAGAATGTAAAAAATACAGGAAAATATATGAAACAAACTTGTAATTCTTTAATTTTGACAGTGAAAATTTTGACTTTTTCAATGAGATAGAAATAGGAACAAGGTAAGCTCTATGCAAAGTGATATGATAATAACCCTTGAGTCAATCCGAGAGAAATAGTATTATCCTGCCTGAGTGGGATCCAACGCCCCACCAAACATTTTAGTTAAAATATACAAATGAGGGGCACCTAGGTGGCTCTGTCGGTTAAGCGTCTGCCTTTGGCTCAGGTCATGATCCCAGGGTCCCCAGTGCTGGGCTCCCTGCTTGTCTCTCTCTTTCTGCCCCTCCCTCTGCTCATGCTCTCTCTCTCAGACAAAATCTTTTTTTAAAAACTTGTATTAAAATAAATTTTAAAAATAACAAAATACACAAATGACACAGATATTTAACTTAGATGACAAACTCTGCAGTGAACCCATTTACTGAGGTTAACAGCATACTGAAGAGTTTGGGTTCAGTTTTGGATTTTTTTTGTTTGTTTAAGGGAGCATGGGGCGGGGAGGGGTAGAGAGAGAGGGAGAGAGAGAATCCTGAGGTTACCACCTGGGCTAAAATCAAGTCAGATAAGGGCACCTGGGTGTCTCAGTTGTTAAGCGTCTACCTTCAGCTCAGGTCATGATCCCAGGGTCTTGGGATGGAGTTCCACAAGGGGCTCCCTGCTCAGTAGGAAGCCTGCTTCTCCCTCTCCCACTGCCCCCGCTTGTGTTCCCTCTCTCGCTGGGTCTCCCTCTGTCTAATAAATAAATAAGATTTTTTTAAAAAAAATCTAGTTGGATACTTAACCAACTAAGGTACCCAGGCATCCCTCAGTTTTGGATTTTTTATGTATGATATATCTATAAGATACACAGACCGACTTGGGAAAAGTTTCAAGTGTGGAAAAAAAAACCTTGATAATTGTCTATGATAGTTTAAGACAAGAGACTATATCAAAAGAGAGAAAGAATGTGTATTCCAGAGGAAAAAAACTAAGAGATCTCGTTGTAATCTACTCTGTAACATCTCTTATAATGATGTCATGTGTCACTTATATCACATGTGGATGCCTTAACTCCCCAATGGCCCATAAACATCTTGAAGACTGGATAACAAATATGTATTACAGATACCAAGCCTAGAGCAGACATAAGGTGAGCATTTAGTAATTAGATTAATAAGTGAATAGGCCTTCCTACCTCTCTTTGGGGGAAAAAAAACACACAGTTGGTTGCATTGCAAAATATCTACTTCCTTCACACTCAAATTTTCAAAAACATTCACTTTACTTTGTTCCTTTTTTTTTTTTTTAAGATTTATTTATTTATTTGGGAGAGACAGAGAGATGACAAGCAGGGGGATGGGGCAGAGGGAGAGAGAGAAGCAGACTCCCCGCTGAACAGGGAGCCTGATGTGGAGCTCTATCCCAGGACTCTGGGCCTGAGCCGAAGGCAGATGCTTAACTGACTGAGCCACCCAGGCACCCCTGTTTTCCACAGCACTTGTACCATTTTATATTCCCACCAGCAATTCACAAAGGTTTCAGTTTCTGCATGTATTCACTAACACTTGTTATTTTCCTTTTTTTTTTTTTTCATTTTTTGGGATAATAGCCATCCAAATAGCTGTGAAGGGTATTAAAATATTTTTGTGTTCCACCGAAATTCACATTAGAATGATGAGCTAGCCCAATAAGAGGAGAAAGTACAGGTGCGCCTGGGTGGCTCAGTCGGTTAAGCGCCTGCCTTTGGCTCAGGTCACAATCTTGACGTCCTGGGATTGAGCCCTGCATCTGGCTCCCTGCTCGGTGGGAGTCTGTTTCTTCCTCTCCCTTTGCCCACCCCCGACTCATGCATGCTCTTTCTCACTTTCAAATAAATAAATAAAATCTCAAAAAGATAAGAAGAGAAAGTATATTAAATACGTAGTTGAAGAGGCTAAAGTTATGCTGGAGAAAATGTTTAGATAATACACATCAAGAGCCTTAAAAATATGCAAATTTCAACTTAATTCATAGATGGTTCCTCACACGTTCAAATAGACATATGTATAAGGATGTTCATAAAAATTGTTTATGTGCTTATCAGTTTTAAAAGATGAAGAGCAGCCCTTCCCCCGCACTGAGACAGCAGCTAGAATGGTTCTATGCCTTTTGTTTTTGGTGAGAGGACACAGAAAAGGAAACAAGGAGCCTTTTCTTTTACTTTTGCATTTTAAAAGTCTAGGCCCTGCAGGGAAACAGAGAGAACTTACATGCATAGACAACACAGATTTGATGAATAGAGTTTCGTCCTCCCTTCCAGTTTCCCAGGAAAAGAGAAAGAAGAGGGAAAACCTGAAGTAAAAAAGTATAGGAATCTGATAATGGACCAAGTGTCCTACACCCTGCCCACTGACCACAGATACCACTCACCTCCACACCTCCATATGGATCCCAGAGGAGGTATAAAAAAGATTTATGGTGATCTGAGTGCAGAGAATTATACTTTCATAAGCAGAGTCCAGAAAGGCAGTAAGAATGCATAGTGGGAATGGTTGGCAGATAGGCCCAGGCAGGTGAGCCTAAGACAATGTCACAGGGACCCCCAGCATGATACGGGAGTAGTAGAATGACTCACTTTAATTACCCAGGAGTAACCAGCATCTATGAAGGGCTTTGAGCAGCCCGAGAATTGTTCAGAATGATTTCTGTGCCCAAGAGCCTTACATGGTCACTGGCAACCTGTCACAGGGACTCTGACAATTCCAAAGTAGCAAAGAGTGCCCATGAGGAAGGAGAAAGAACTTTGTCTTTTAAGAACCTCTGAGATCCAGGGGTGCCTGGGTGGCTCAGTTGGTTAAGTGGCTGACTCTTGATTTCCGCTCCAGTCATCAGGGTTGTGTGAGATCAAGCTCCAAGTAGGGCTCTGCGCTGCTTAACATTCTCTCTCCCCTTCTCCCTCTGCCCTTCCCCCTTGCCCAGAGCCAGGCTCATGTGTGTGCGTGCGCATGCGCGCACTCTCTCTCTCTTTCTCTGAAAAAGTAAAAAAAAAAAAAAAAAAAAGGGAACCTCTGAGATCCAAAAGGAGAAAAGTACAGTAGCTGAAGTATCTGCCTTCAGCTCAGCAGTGATGGGCATGGACTATGGCAAAGATTAAACAGGACACTGATCATCTTCAAGATGCTGATCATTAGGCAGATAAAACAGCTCCAACCCTTTTTAGTTCTTAGATCACATGACTCAAGATTTAAGTTCAAGATTTAAGTTAAGACTTAAGACAGAGAGTCTGATTGGCTAGCTTGCTTTACATGTCTAACTTTCACCAAGGGAGTAGAAGGTGATATAACTGACTCTCCGCCAAGGCTAAGAGTGGTTGGGGTGGTTACCTAAAAAAGATAAATCAGGTGATATTACCAAAAGATGAGGTAAGGGATGTCTGGCAAGCAAAAACTACGGATATGTACCATAGCTGAATTTACAGAACATATTTCCTGGGTCAAAGATACAATACTTTTTTAAATCAACTTTTTAAAAGGTTTTATATATATATTTTATTATATATTATTATATACATTATATATATATATTTGTTAAAAGCTGCGCATTTTTTAAAAAAGATTTTTATTTATTTATTCGACAGACAGAGATCACAAGTAGGCAGAGAGGTAGGCAGAGAGAAAGGGAGAAGCAGGCTCTCTGCAGAGCAGAGAGCCTGATGCGGGGCTCGATCCTAGGACCCTGGGATCACTACCTGAGCCGAAGGCAGAGGCTTAACCCACTGAACCACCCAGGCGCTCCAAAGCTGCACATTTTAAGGGAACAAATTGATGACTTTTGATAAATGTCCAAATGTATGTAACCACATGCCAATCAAGGTGCACATTTCCATCTCCCCAGAAGTTACCTGTGCCCCTCTGCAGTCAGTCTCCCCAGCTGCCTCACTGGAGGCAACCACTGATGTGAATTCTAGGATTATTGATTAGTTTTATCTGTTTGGGAATTTCATATAAATGGAATAGTAATCTGTTATTTTTTAAATATTTCATTTTATTTCCTATTAACTTCTTAGCTGTACATCTCTCTTATTTTTTCAGTGTTTTTTTATATAAGGCTAATAACATATATTCTCAACTTATTAGAGTCTATTTAAAGGCAATACTGTATCTTTTCCCACTTCCCACTTTCTACTTAACCCTTACCGCTACTTAAGTGATACTTCCTGCTTCACAATGAAATTACTTGAAAACAAAATTTGCAAATAAATTTACCTGCCCGCCTGTATTTTGTATGATTGTTCTCATATATTTTCTTTCTACATTTCTTATAAACCCATTTTTATATTTTTTTTTGTTTTAAACATTGTCTTTTAAGTAAATTACAAGAAGAAAGAAAAGAGTCTTTTCCATTTTCCTGATTATTTACAACTCCTCATGCTCTTTCCTTTCTTCCCGTAGATCCAGCTGTTTGGAAAGATATAATCATTTTTGAAGACCAAACTCCTTCTAAGTACTTTATACTCTACTAATTTACATTCCTGGGCACCTGGGTGGTTCACTCGTTAAGTATCTGCCTTCAGCTCAGGTCATGATCTCAGAGTCCTCGGATCGAGCCCCACATCGGGCTCCCTGCTCAGTGGAAAGCCTGCTTCTCACCTCTCCCACTCCTTCTGCTTGTGTTCCCTCTGTCACAGTGTCTCTCTTTCTGTCAAATAAATAAATAAAATCTTTAAAGTAATAATAATTTACATTCCTGCCAGTAGTGGTAATGATTTTCCTACATAACAATCATAGCAAGTCAGACAATATAACCGAGGGGTGCCTGGGTGGCTCAGTCAGTTAAGCATCTGAATCTTGATTTTGGCTCAAGTCAAATGATCTCAGCATTGTGAGATTGAGCCCTGGGTCAGGCTCCAAGCAGGGTATGGGGCCTGCTTAGGATTCTCCCTCTCCCTCTGCCCATAGACCCTGCTTAAAAAAAAAAAAAAAAGTATATACATATATATATATATATATATATATATATATATGTAGGTATATATATATGTATAATGGAAGGAAAGATTGTAAGAACAATAAAAACATAAACAACTGAAGAATAGAGTCAATAAGAAAGATTATGTCAGAAAAGCCACAAAACAATCAAGGGATGTAAAAAAGATTACTTTTACATTTTAAAGTTTTTTTTTTAAGGTAAGGAGGGGACGCGGTTTGTTCCCAGAAAGACAATATTGTAAAGATGTGATTTCTACTTTAATTCTCAACAATTCCATGTCATTTAAAAAAAATTGTTTTGAGAGAGAGAGAGAGTGCATGTTCCCGTACAAGCAGGATGAGGGAGTAGCGGGTTGGGGGTGGTGGGGAGGAGCAGAGGGAGAAGCAGACTCCCCACTGAGCTTGAGCTCAATCTCAGGACCCTGAGACTATGACCCAAGCTGAAGTCAGATGCTTAACCAACTGAACCATCCACATGCCCCAACAATCCCATGTCAGTTTTATGGTCAATGCAGCATATAGTTGGACTTTACCTTAAAAAGAAAAAAATACACACACACACACACATTTGGATATTAATAACTGGTATATATGATTGTGACCAGCCATCAGGCTTTACATTTTCTACCATTGTATATTCTTTTTTTTTTTTTACAATATTTTTCTTATTTATTTATTTATTAGAGAGAGAGAGAGCATGAGAGGAGAGAGGTCAGCAGGAGAAGCTGACTCCCTGCCAGGCAGGGAGCCCAATGTGGGATTCGATCCCGGGACTCCAGGATCATGACCTGAGCTGAAGGCAGTCGCCCAACCAACTGAGTCACCCAGGTGCCCGGTCTACCATTGTATATTCTTGTTTCCTTTTCTTTTTCCTGTCCCTGACTTTGGCTAAATACATTTTAAAAGAATCTGTTGTTTTGGGGGCACCCGGGTGGCTCAGTGGGTTAAACCCTCTGCCTTCGGCTCAGGTCATGATCCCAGAGTCCTGGGATAGAGCCCCGCACCGGGCTCTCTGTTCCCCGGAAAGCCTGCTTCCTCCTCTCTCTCTGCCTGCCTCTCTGCCTACTTGTGATCTCTGTCTGTCAAATAAATAAATAAAATCTTAAAAAAAAAATCTGTTGTTTTCGAAGTACTGCACCCTATTTCCATTCTTAGAGTGGTGAATTTTACCTTTTATAAAATAACAGTTATTGTTATTTTCTAACTATAAAAAGTAATACACATGTATGAAAGGAAGTTTAGAATACATAGAAAAATAGGAAAAATTTTGCTGTAATCTCACCATGCAGAGATAACCGCTGTTAATATCTTTAAACCTTTTGCATTTTAAACATTTTTAAGGAAGTAATGCACATCTCCTGTAACAATTTCAATTAATACATGGGCACTATAGTGGACACCTTTGATTTTTGCGTGTCCAGTATCTATTTCTTCTTTTTCTGGTAATAGTACCCTGATTTTCCTTTGGAGAATTCTCTCTCCCTCACTTTAATTTCATGTGTTTCAGATAGAACTGACCCAACCACCCCTCAGCTCCAAGGACTAGCACGAGACTTGGGTTTGGTCAGTGATGATGACCCAGGTAAGGCTCATGGAAAACAACTTTGGAACTTTGGTTAAAACTATCGGGAAAGAGGAATTCTTTTTCTCTGCTGTGACTCAAATCTAACAAAAAGAATACGGTGGAAATGATGCTATGTGACTTCCAAGGACGTAGTTTCCGCTTGGCATTCTCCTTGAATTATTCATTCTGGGGTAAGCCAGTCACCATGTTGTGAAGATAGTCATACAGCCTTGTGAGAAGGAGTGAGTGAGCCACCTTGGAAGGGGATCCCTCTAGTCTCAGTTGAGCTTACAGAAGACTGCATCTCCACCTGACACCTTGACTGAATCTTCATGAAAAATCCCAAGCCAGCAAGTGCTCAGGTAAGGTGATCCTGACCCACAGAAACCTTGAGAATTAACAAATGTTCGTTGTGGTTTCAATCCATGAAGTTTTAGGGTAATTTGTTATGTGGCAATAGATAACTAATACAAGATTGGTTTAGGAATCCAGACTTAACCTAATGAGAACATGCCATTCCCAGGTAAACTCTGTTAGTTTAGGAATAGGCATGTTACTAAATTGTCCCAAATCAACCAAAGGGACACGCTTCGTTTTCTTTTCTTTCCTATGTTTTTTTAAATCCGGAAATCTTCCACTTACCCATAAGCATGAGAACCTAATTCAGATTGTAACTGGCAACCATCTTGTTATCATAAAGAAAGCCAATTTTAGGATGACTATAATATTGCAGGGAGCAAATTACTTACACCAAATAAAGTGGGTCTTTGATAAAATTATTGAGCTATTTAGAAACAGCCATAAACCCCACCTTAACTTTAGTCTTCCAGTTATATGAGCCCATCATTTCAGTCACAAAAGCTTTCTTTTGTTAGCATATATTTTGATATAAAACATTTCTCTTTATTTTCAAATTTTTAAATCGTATTATTTTAGGTATACCTTTGGCTCAGTTTTTTTCTTTTCTTGCCATGATGGCCTATGAATGAGAAAATGTACTATATTTACTTTTATGTGCTTAATCATACAGTTATTCTTATTCTTGCTGTTTGGGCTCATTCAGTCTCTGTATTTTACTTTCTTGCTTCAGTAATTCTGAAGTCCTATATCAATGGTTGCAAATCGATAACTTATATTCAGGGTGCCTGGGTGGCTCAGTAGGTTAAAGCCTCTGCCTTTGGCTCAGGTCGTGATCTCAGGGCCCTGGGATCGAGCCCCGAATCAGGCTCTCTGCTCATCGGGGAGATTGCTCCTCCTCTCTCTCTGCCTGCCTCTCTGCCTACTTGTGATCTCTCTCTCTGTCAAATAAGTAAATAAAATCTTTTTTTAAAACTTTTTTTGTTTTTTAAGATTTTTTTATTTATTCATTTGACAGACAGAGATCACGAGCAGGCAGAGAGGCAGGCAGAGAGAGAGGGGGAAGCAGGCTCCCCGCCGAGCAGAGAGCCCAATGTAGGGCTTGATCCCAGGACCCTGGGATCATGACCTGAGCTGAAAGCAGAGGCTTTAACCCACTAAGCCACCCAGGCGCCCCAGTAAATGAAATCTTTAAAAAAGAAAAAAGATAACTTATATTCAGCCCCCAGATACAGTTGTGTTTTTTGTTTTGTTTTTGTTTCTGTTTTGACCTCATGGAGTATTTCAAATTTTTTGAGCTAATATTGAAAATTGTGGTTATTTCACACAGAAATTCAGATATCTATCTAGCCACACTGGAAAAACCAGAAGATATATATAATAAGAGGCTCCTACTCTCATAAGGCAACAATCATCTAGAACTAAATAGTGGCTGGCCCCCTAGAGGAGGTGTGTGCTCTCTAGTTCACTATAGTCCCCACCATAAGTGTGTGTGTGTGTGTGTGTGTGTGTGTGTGTGTGTGTGTGTGTTTCAAAGTGGAAAGTAAATTTCAATTTATATTTATAATCTTTGTTTGCACTATTGTTTTCTCATGGTAGAACATGCCTCTGTTCCCATGGTGTGATCATTTTTATTAAAGATCTAAGATGGCCATTGCCATGGATTGAATTGTATTCCCTGCCCCCCATACATATGTTGAAATTCTAACCCCCAAAGTAATGGTATTTGGAGAGGGGGCCTTTGGGCAATAATTAGGTTTAGAGGAAGCCATGGGCGGGGGGTGGGGGGGACTCTCATGATAGGATTAGTGCCTTTATAAGAAAAGATACCAGAGGGTTTGTTTTTTCTCTGCTCTATATGAGGACACATCAAGAAGGCGGCCATCTGTACACCAGGAAGAGAGCTATCACAAGAACCAGATTATGCCAGGACCCTGTATCAGACTTCTAGCCTCTGCAACTATGAGAAAATAAATTTCTGTTATTTGAGCCAGCTAGTCTATGGTATTGTTATGGTGGCCTAAGCTGAATAATATAGCCATGTTTCAAGAAAAAAAAGTAAGACAGCCCACTTCTATGTTACCTCTCTGAGGTAACATTTCTGAGGTAAGATTTTATTCTTTTTTTATGGCCAAGTAATATTCCATTATAGAAACTGCCTCCTCTTTATCCATACATCAATGGACACTTGGGCTGCCTTCATAATTTGGCTATCGTAAATAATGCTGCAATAAATGTAGGGGTGCAAATACCTTTTCAAATTAGTGTTTTTGTATTCTTTAGGTAAATACCCAGTAGAAGAATTACTGGGTCATATGGTATTTCTATTTTTATTTTTATTATTATTTTTTAAAGATTTTATTTATTTATTTGACAGAGAAAGAGAGAGAGAGATCACAAGTAGACAGGCAGGCAGAGGGGGAGGGGGAAGCAGACTCCCTGGTAAGCAGAGAGCCCAACATGGGGCTCAATCCCAGGATCCTGGGATCATGACCTGAGCCGAAGGCAGAGGCTTAACCCGCTGAGCCACCCAGGTGCCCCCATATGGTATTTCTAATTTTAATTTTTTGAGGAACCTCTATACTGTTTTCCACAGTGGCTGCACCACTTTCCATTCCTACCAACTGTGCATGATGGTTCCTTTTCCTCCATATCTTCACCAACATTTGTTGTTTTTGTGTTTTTGATTTTAGCCATTCTGACAGGTGTGAGATGATATCTCATCATGGTTTTGATTTGCATTTCCCTGATGATCAGTTATGTTGGGCATCTTTTCATGTGTTTGTTGCCATCTGGATGTCTTTGGAGAAATGTCTGTTCATGTCTTCTGCCCATTTTTTAATTGGAGTATTTGGGGTTTTTTGATATTGAATTGTATAACTTCTTTGTATATTTTCGATACTAACCCTTTATCAGATATGTCATTTGCAAATATCTTCTCCCATTCAGTAGGTTGTCTTTTAGTTTTGTTTATTTTATTTTATTTTTTTTTTTACTGTGCACGTTTTTTATTTTGATAAAGTCCCAGTAGTTTGTTTTTGCTTTCATTTCCCTTGCCTCAGGAGACGTATCTAGAAAAAAGTTGCTATAGCTGATGTCAAAGAAGTTACTGCCTGTACTTTCTTCTAGGATTTTTATAGTTTCAGGTCTCACATTCAGGTCTTTAATCTATATGAGTTTATTTTTATGTGTGGTTTAAGACAGTGGTCCGGTTTCATTCTTTTGCATGTTGCTGTCCAATTTTCCCAACACCATTTGTTGAAAAGACTGTCTTTTGCCTATCGCATATAATAGAGGATACTTTTAGCAAGATTTTAATTCTCCCCTGTCTTATACCCCACTTCCAGTTTATTGTGATTCAGTTCAAGATTGCCGTTAATTTTTCTTATTTTATCTCTTCTATTTTAAGAATCTTTTCCGAGAAATTGCATTAAACTTCAAAATCACTCTGTCAACAGCTATTTATACTTAGCTGGAAGCTTGCCAATTTCTTTGCATATCACGGTTTCTTATATATCACGCTTTTTTTTTTTTTTTTTTTTTTTTAGGTTTTGTTGTGATTCTTTTTTCTTAGGAAAAAAAAATTCTGTGTTGATAGATGGTTTCCACTGCCTCAGAACTTGTGCCAGTCCCTGAGCTGTTCGGTTTCCCCTGAGCTAGGCCTCCCACTCCAAGGCTGCAGCATTCTCTGGCAGGCTTTACCCTCAGTGTGATTCATGGGCCGGGAACAGATCTGCAAGAGAAATCCCTCCCAGACAAGAAAGCAAAGGAGGCGGAGGCTTAAGGTATTTCATTGATGTCATTTGACTATTGTGCTGAGCATTTTTTTAAAACTAATTTTCTCTTTCTCTGTTGTGGTTACCTAAATTAGTTGGATCTCAGCCAGCTAATATCTCTGACTGCCAAAGTAATTTGCCACTTCAGGGAGAGCTGTCCAGAATGATGATTTTTCCCCCCTTAAAACGGCTAACACTGCTCCATTGTCATTTTGTATCTACTGCTGCATACGAGAATGCATGGAAAGTTACAAGTTTCTTATTATCTTTGGAATATAGACAAGCCACCAAGATTCACTTGGAATCGTCTTTGATTCCCTTCTTTCTCACATTCCACATCCTACCCACCAGGAAATCCAGTTGGTTCTACCTTCAAAATATATGTAGAATCTGATGACTTCTCACCGTATCTATTTCTACCAGCCTGGTCTATGCCACCGTCATCTCTCCTCTGGACGCTGAGACAGTTTCCTAAAACGATCTTACTGCATTCACTCCAGTCATTTCTCTGCTCAAAACCCTGCAATGCCTCCCCATTCCATTCAAAGTAAAAACAAAAGTCTTTACAATAGACAACAAGACGCCATAGGATTTGAAGAGCCCCCACCCCCACCCCCACCACTCTACCTCATCTCTCTGACCTGATCTCCTATTGTTTTCTTCTTCATTCTGTTCCAACCACAGTGGTCATTTTGCTCCTCCATTTTCTCAGCCTGGAATGCTCTTCCCACAGATAACTTTACTATTAGCTTTGTCACCTTCTTCAAGTCTTTGCTCAAATGATACCTTTCAAATGAGGCCCTGGTTTCACTGATCACCCTAAATAATGTTGTAACTAGCCCTCCAACCCAGTTACTCCTGATCCTCTCCTTTCTCTGCTTTATTTTTTCCCATAACATTTACAGTCTTCTAACATGTTAGATACATTAGTAAGGATTTTGTGAGTTGTTCATTGTCTCTTCTCCTGCTGGAATGAAGTTCCATAAGGGTAGGAATTTTTGTCTGTTTTGTTCATTGTCCTATTTCCAGTGACTAGAACAGTACTCAGCACATAGCAGGTTCTCAATAAATACGTTGAATTGGATGAATAGGATATATCTAGATGGGGTTTATTTTATAGTAGCCTAAAATAAAGACAACACCAGCTTATATATTTGTTTCCCAAATACAGGTAATCTTTGGGGAATTTTCAATGCACAAGCCTTCTTTTTCATCTCCAAATGAGATAGTTCCAATCTTTAAAAAATCGTCTATATAGTTGCTTCTGTGCTCCAGACCTTTTATCTGATTCAGCTCCATGGAAATTACTTTAAGACTACAGTGGGAAAGGGGTTCCTCTTTAGTTTTTAGAAGCAAAACAAAAATTTTCTTTTTACAACTCCTGAATCATTTCACCAGGAAATTGGGAGAGATAGGAAATAGAATGTGTGTGATTTGTTCACCTCCTTGGCCAATTCAACATGCATTTTTAAATTAATTTTTTTACTGAACAATATTTTAAATATTCCTGACTTCTAGTTTGAAAGGTACTTTGGACAACTGTGGTTTTTTAAAATTTTTATTTATTTATTTTAAGTACTCTCTGCACCCAGTGTGGAGTTCAAACCCACAACCCTGAGATCAAGAGTCATATGCTCTTCCAACTGAGCCAGCCAGGCGTCCCTGGACAACTGTGTTCTGTTTTTTGTTTGTTTGTTTGTTTGTTTTTGCTAAAGAGTTCCTTCTTGCCAAAACTCCACTATAGAAACAATGCCGGTATTTAAAAAATAAAATAAAAAGGGGTACAAACCAGCACAAATAAAGAAAACAAAAATAAAGACAACAGCAATAATATTTTGGCAACTGGAATATAGATGGACAGGTATTAACCTACTTGGTAGATCTTAAGCCAGCAATGGAAAAAACATAGAGTCAATCTGATTTATATTATAGAACTCATAGAAGGCTCAGAAGTTGGTGGTGCCAGATACTTGAACTGGGGGGAAATGAGAGGCTAAATCCAGAAAAATTGAAAACCTGAGTAGGAAATGTTAGGCTCAGGATGTCCGGGTGGCTCAGTCAGTTAAGTGTCTGCCTTCAGCTCAGGTCATGATCCCAGGGTGCTGGGATTGAATGCTCTTTTGGGCTCCTCGCTCAGCAGGGAGTCTGCTTCTCCCTCTGCCTGCTCTGCCTGCCCCTCCCCCTGCTTTTGGACGCCCACGGTCTCTCTATTTCACTCTGTCAAATAAATAAATAAATAAAACCTTGGGGCACCTGGGTGGCTCCGTGGGTTACAGCCTCTGCCTTAGCTCAGGTCATGATCCCAAGGTCCTGGGATAGAGCCCAGAGTCAGGCTCTCTGCTCAGCAGGAACCCTGCCTCCCCACCTCTCTCTGCCTGCCTCTTGGCCTACATATGATCTCTGTCAAATAAATAAATTATTTTTTAAAATAAATAAAATCTTAAAAAAAAAAAGGAAACATTAGGCTCTCAGGGGTCCACCCACACAAATGCTGACAAACAACTTTTGCTTCTTCCATCCTGGCAGAAGAATGGAAACTTTTTTTTTTTAAGATTTTATTTATTTTTCAGACAGAGATCACAAGTAGGCAGAGAGGCAGGCAGAGAGAGGAAGGGAAGTAGGCTCCCTGCTGAGCAAAGACATCACCCCCCACTCCTCCCTACCCCCACCCCCATATAGGACTCAATCCCAGGAACCTGGGACCACAACCCCAGCTGAAGACAGAGGCTTTAACCCACTGAGCCACCCAGGTGCCCTGGAAGCTTATTCTTTAGAGAGGGTAAAATGCAGGGTCTGGACTGGGTGATACAAGGTTCAGTTGAAGGTAGGGGTTTCACATTAAAAACAAGGACCCGGTGCTGCCTCGGTGGCTCAGTCATTAAGCATCTGCCTTCAGCTCAGGTCATGATCCCAAGGTCCTGAGATTGAGCCCCGCATCCAGCTCCCTGCTCTTCTCCCTCTCCGGCTGCTTCTCCCTCTCCGACTCCCCCTGCTTGTATTCTCTCTCTCGCTGTGTTTCTCTATCAAATAAATAAATAAAATCTTTAAAAAAAAAAAAAAAACACCTGGGGCGCCTGGGTGGCTCAGTGGGTTGAGCCGCTGCCTTCAGCTGGGGTCATGATCTCAGAGTCCTGGGATCGAGTCCTGCGTCGGGTTCTCTGCTCGGCGGAGATCCTGCTTCCCTCTCTCTCTCTCTGCCTGCCTCTCCATCTACTTGTGATCTCTCTCTGTCAAATAAATAAATAAAATCTTTAAAAAATAAAAAATAAATTAAAAAAAAACCTTAAAATCTTTAAAAAAAATAAAAACAAGGACTCTAAGTAAAATTTTTTTATAATAAATGTTAAGATGCTTCCCCTACTCCCTGTCCTTCTTCCTGCCTCAGGTCCCAGAATGTTGACATCCAGGTCCATACCACCTGTAATTCAAGAGAAGAGGCTTCTCTATCCCCAGCTCAGCCCAAACCAGCTAAAGAAAGTTGCCATCATGGGCACCTGGGTGGCTCAGTGGGTTAAGCCTCTGCCTTTGGCTCAGGTCGTGATCTCAGGGTCCTGGAATCGAAGCCCACATCGGGCTCTCTGCTCAGCAAGGAGCCTGCTTCCCCCTCTCTCTCTGCCTACTTGTGATCTCTTTTTCTGTCAAAGAAAGAAAGAAAGTTGCCATCAGTGACTCCTTGATTGAAGGCCCCAGTGAACAAGCTCCACCCACATGCAGAGCCTAGAGGAAGCTCACTATGAAATATGAGCACTTAGCCACACACCATCAGGCATTAGATGAAGGCATCTAACATAAATCATAGTAACTAGGAGATCGGGGGCTGTGGAGTCGGTTAAGCTTCCCACTCTTGGTTTTGGCCCTGGCTGAGATGCAGCCTCATGCTGGGCTCTGCGTTCAGTGTGGCCTCTGCTTGAGTTTCTCTCTCCATCTGCCTTCCCCCACCCCCACCCCTCCACCTGGCTACCATTCTTGCACGCTCTCTCCCCCACCCCACCCCCAAATTTCAATAGTAGTTTTGGAATTCAAAGTTGTGGCGATCTCCCAGAAAGCTGAAGATAAACTAAAAAAGAGGCTAGAAGAATAAAGCAATGTAGGATCAGACTGAGAGGAATAACGTTTCAAATAGAGGGTTTTTTGGTTTGTTTTTTGTTTTTAAAGGGGAGACTTGAGAAAAATAGACGGGAGAATAAAATAATCCAGAAATAATTTAGGATTTTTTTTTTCCTGAACCAGGACAAGAATTTCCAGACAGAAAAGGCCTACCAAGTGCCTAGCAAACATGGATGAAAATGGACCTACCACGAAGGTTTCTTATAGTGAAATTTCAAAACAGCAAGGATAAAGGATAAATCCTTCAGCAGGACTTTAAAACACAATCAAAATGACATCAAACCTATCAGTAGGAACACTATAATGAAAGTACTTATAGGGGCATCTGGGTGGCTCCGTTGGTTGAGCGTCCTACTCTGGATTTTGGCTCAGATCGTGATCTCAGGATCCGGCTCTGTGCTGGCCGTGGAGTCTCTCTGAGATTCCCTCTCTCCCCCTCCCTCTGCCCTTCCTCTGTCTGCAAGCACACTTAAAAAAAAAGAAAAGAAAATATTTATTACTGTTCAGTCTCAGGAATCTTCTTTAAGAGAAAATTATTTCCAACCTAAAATCCCTCCTCAGCCAAATTATCAATTAAGTATGAAAGTAAAGTAAGGGGCGCCTGGGTGGCTCAGTGGGTTGAGCCGCTGCCTTCGGCTCAGGTCATGATCCCAGGTCCTGGGTTCGAGCCCCACATCGGGCTTTCTGCTCGGCAGGGAGCCTGCTTCCTCCTCTCTCTCTGCCTGCCTCTCTGCTTACTTGTGATTTCTCTCTGTCAAATAAATAAATAAAATCTTAAAAAAAAAAAAAAAAAAAAAAAAAAAAGAAAAATTGTTCTCCATATACCCTTTCTCAAAAACAACTAGGAAATACCCTCCACCAAAATTAAGGAGTAAACCAAGAAGGAGGAAAAATAGGATAGAAAATTGAGGGTCCAATCAAAACAGAGAAATAGCTGAAGTAAATCCCTAGGATGACAGTAAATGCAGAGACCAGTGAAACAGTGGTCCAGGTCTAAAGAGAAACCAATGTAGACTGCAGCCAAACTGAGAGCTCTGAAAGAGAAGTCTAAAAGAAGATTAAATTGATTAAATATGATTGCTGGAATAACAATGTTTTTGAATGTATCCAGAACAGATGTATATACAACTAGAGAAAGTGTGGGGTTAGTTAATAAGTGAAAAACCAAGATAATCCCACCATAGACAAAATGTAAAAGAAAGGAAAAGTAACCATAGTATAATACTAACTTCTGTAAGAATAACATTTATTTATTCAGTTTTTAAATTTTTAAATTTTAATTCCAGTATAGTTAACATAAGTGTTAATATTAGTTTCAGATGCATAATACTGTGATTCAGTAATTCTACACATTAGTCAGTGTTCATCATGATGAGTGTACAAGAACAGCATTTACTCATTTAATAAAGCATTATGCTGTATGGTATGCTATTGAAATTCTATTTCAGTGTAGGAGAAGGATAAGGAAATGGGAAGGGCACATATGTGACAAGGTAGCAAAAAGCAAAAGAATCAAATCCTCATCTTCCATGAAAGGAAAACAATAGATAATACCTGAATTTGAAAAAACAAGGAGTAGCAATGCATGTTATTTTAGACAGGGAGATGAATTCCAAAATCATTATCTAAGAAGTTGAAAACTGGTTGTCTTTTGGAAAAATATTTCGTAAGAAGGGTAAACAAGTAACAAAGATATTAAGCCTTTCTTTCTTTCTTTTTATATTTTTTAAAGATTTTATTTATTTATTTGACACAAAGAGAGACAGTGAGAGAGGGAATACAAGCAGGGGTAGTGGGAGAGGGAGAAGCAGGCTCCCCACTGAGCAGGGAGCCTGATGTGGGGCTCGATCCCAGGACCCTGGGTTCATGACCTGAGCTGAAGACAGACACTTAATGACTGAGCCACCCAGGTGCCCCATTATTAAGTTTTTCAAAAGAGACACTGTTGTTGGGAAACTGTTGATTAATGTATACACTCGGTGAATAACTTTGAAGGAAAAATTATTTTCAATCTGAAAACAATCTGAGAACAGAAAATGGAAAGGACTGCTGTTTTAAATAATAAAACTTGTAGAGTTACTTGACTCTTTCAACTATGTCAATGCATAATTTTGGAAAAACTAATTATAAAATATTTTATGTACTCTTTAGGATGCTATGTCAAAATTATAATGACTAATGATGACTGAATCAGCTGGTTCATTATTATTCCTAAATGGAAATTAAAAGATAATTTTTCTACTTGATAACATAACTAGCTAGTGATTAAGTTAGAATGTTGTGAAAATATTTACTAGGGTCTGCATTCAATAAATTCCTTTGAGGGGCACCTGGGTGGCTCAGTTGGAAGAACATGTGACACTTGACCTCAGGGTTGTGAATTTGAGCCCCACATTGAGTACAGAGATTAAAAAATAAAAAATTAATTAATTAATGGAGATAAAAAATATTTTAAAAATTCCTCCGGCCCACATTAAAAAAAAAAACTAATGTGACATTCATGAAGTAGTGACTTAAAGACCTTTAAAACAGGTATCCTGTAGTTCAGCATTAATAGGGTCTTTCTTTTTTAAAATGCCATTATGAGAAAAAACTTCTGTTAAGCCTGAGAAAAGGGAATGAATTCTTTTGCCTGCCAGTCCTGTCCCTCCTGTGTTGAAGCCACGTAAGTTGCTGGAGCCCAGTGGAAGTCAAAAAGGGTTGAGAAGTTCTGCCCAACAAAAGGTGTCTCCCCCACAAGGCTGTCAAGATGTCCGAAAATTCCTCCTATTAGTTACTCTTTTGTATATGGACAGCAGGTTGAAATAAGTTTTAACTGGAACAAATTTACTAAGTCACATATTAACAACTTAACAATTAACAATATAAACAATTCAGTTTATCAGATCTAGTCTCTTAGCAAAATCCTGGTGTTCAAGGACTGGAAATAGTAAGCATTGAAGAGAACAAGAATTATCTGAATCCACACTGTCCTCTAGAAATGTAATAATACCAGCCATATACGTTAACTGAAATTGTCCAGTAACTAACAGGTAGTAAGAAACATGTGGAATTATTTGTAATTTTTTAACCCAACATATCTGAGATATTATCATTTCAACATAGAATTAATGAAGAAAATTACTAAGGAGATAGCTTACATTCTTTTGCTAAGACTTTCAATTCCAGCGTGTACTTATCATGCAAATTGGTTTGGGCTACACACATTTGAAGTGCTTAATAGGCATATGCGGTTAGAGTTCAATCATATTGGACAGAGTGGGTCTTAATCAGTGCTTCTCAAAGTGTGCTCCCTGGGACGAGCAGTATCGATGAGGGACAGAAGCAGAAAACATTCACCTAGGGATACCTGGGTGGCTCTGTCCATTGAGCATCTGCCTTCGGCTCAGGTCATGATCCCAGCGTCCTGGGATTGAGCCCCAGGTCAGGAGGCTTAGGGCAGGGAGTTTGCTTCTACCTCTCCCTCTTCCTTTGTGCATTCTCTGTCTCTCTCTCAAATAAATAAATAAAATCTTTAAAAAAAAGAGAGAGAAGAAAACATTCACCTTTGGCTCAGAAGGCTGACCTATAGCCCTCATAGTTTCGATAATGATCAAATACGTGCTGGTTGCTACATTCTTAAGGGGTCTCATGACTGCCTGTAAATCTCACTGATAGTTAATACTGAACTGAATGATAAACACCAGAGAAATCTTGTGAAAGTAGTTTTTTGAGTAGAAATGTGAAGAAACATTTATGATCTAATACTCCGTGTAATGTGGTTTTAGAATAGAAGTGAGATTCGGTGTGGGGAGGTCCAGAGCCGCCGACCAAGGAAAAATTCTTGAGATGTCTTTGGTGCAAAAGGGTGGTTTTATTAAAGCATGGGGACAGGACCTGCGGGCAGAAAGAGCTGTGGCACCGGGGTTGTGAGGGGTGGCTGATTATATACTTGGGAGTTGGGGGACATAAGGGAAAGGGAGGTTTCAAAAGAACTTTCATATGTTACGGATGACCGACCTACAAGATACTGAAGGCCTCCCAACTGTCCAGTTAAGGTTGTTTTCCCCTCTAGCAAGGTAGTAACATTAAGATAGTTGGGAGATTCCTGAAGAAAGCACACAAGTCCCACCCAGGAGTGGAGGGTGGGGGGAGGTTGCCGAGTGTCAGCCTGCAGTTTGTCTTCAGCTAGCCTTCTGCTCCCTTATCACCTGCACGTCCCCTCCCCCTTGAGCACTAAAGCGTACAGCCACCAGCTTCATAAGGCAAAGTGCCGCTCTTTTTGCCAAAGGTTCTATCCCCGTACTAGGATGTGGCACACTTAAACCCCACAGGGACAGAAGTTCCTGCACTTGGGAGCCTTTCAGACCTGCCCTATGTATCTCTTTGGCTATCATCTGTATCCTTCGTCATATCCTTTATTACATAATAAAATGGTGAGCGTAAGTATTTCCTTGAGTTCTGTGAGCTAGTCTAGCAAATTATCAAACCTAAGGATGGGGTTATGGGAACCCCAATTTATAGCTTCAGTCATCAGAAGTATAAGTGATAAGCTGGGTCTTGGAATTGACATCTGAAGTCTTGAAGATGGTCTTGTAGGACTGAGCCCCTAATTTATGGAATCTGTTGCTAACTCCAAGTAGATGGTGTCAGAACTGAGTTGAATTGTAGGATACCCAGCTGATGTTGGAGTATTTGTCAGTGTGTGGAACTTCCCCCAACCCCACACATGTGGTGACCAGAAGTAGAAGAGAAACAGTGTATCTTCCCTTGACAAGGCCTACGTAATTCCCTCTCACACTGTACCAGGGGTAGTCTATATGACCAGCGATATACTGCAGAGAAAATGGTATGCCCATTCTTTTTTCTTTTTTTCTTAAAGATTTTTTTTTTTTTTTTTAATTTGAGAGCAAGAGAGAGTGATGGGGAGAGGGACAGAAGGAGATGATCTTCAAGCAGACTTCTCACTGGGTGTAGAGCCCTCCATGAAGCAGCCAAAACCAAGAGTCAGACGCTTAACCAACTGAGCTATCCAGTGGCCCTGGGATGTCCATTCTGAGGCTTGGATAGAACGGCTTTAGCCTAGCACTGTCTTGGATCACTCGCTGGGAGTGGGGTGAGGGGCCGCTGCTACGTTGTGAAGATACTCAGGCAGCCCTCCACAGAAGGTCCATGTAGTTGAGGATCTGGGGGCCCCCAGCCAGGACTCAAAAAGAAGCTGAGGCTTCCTGCTAAAAGCCTTATGAGGGAACCGTCCTGGTGGTGGATTCCCCATGCCCAGTAAGTCTGAAATAACTGCAGCCCCGAATGACATCTGAATTGCAGTCTGATGACACACCTTAAGTCAGAACCACCCCGCTAAGTCCCTTCTGAATTTTCGACCCACTGAAACTGTACACAAGAAATGTTTGTTATTTGAAGCCACCAAATGTGGGGATAATATTCTATGCAGCAGTAGGTGACTCATATCCCATGGCCAGGAGAATTTTGAAAGAGTTAACTCGAGGTTTATGCATATAGGAAAACTAGACCAAATGAATGTAAACCGTTGCCCTAAGAATGTGTGACTCATGCTAGGTTTTGCAAAGACAAAAATGAAAAAATGACAATTCTTTCTTAAAGCTTTAAAAATTACAACCATAATGTGTTCTTCTTGTAATGCAGACACACACGTTACAAAATTTATGTGACGTAAAAAGGACAACTCCCTGATTCTCTGAAACCGCCCTGATTCTATACATTCCTGAGTATTAATTCTTCAACTTTTCCTTCCTTTTCATGAAATACAAGATTTTTTCTAGTATATTCTCATTTCCCCCCATTCCCAAACTACCTAGAATCTGTTTCTTTTTAATGCTTTCAGAAGAATAGGAATAGTATAAAATGGAGGTACCATATTTCACCTGTTCTGTCCTTGGACATTTAAATTATTTCAAATTTTTAATATTATTAATAAACAAGAAACATCCCTTATATCTTTACATACCTGTACATTATCTTTAAAGTAAATTCTTAGAAATGAAATTGCTGGGGCACCTGAGTGGCTTAGTGTGTTAAACCTCTGCCTTTGGCTCAGGTCGTGATCTCGGGGTCCTGGGATCCAGCCCTGTATCGGGCTTTCTGTTCAGCGGGGAGCCTGCTTCCCTCTCTCTCTCTGCCTGCCTCTCTGCCTACTTGTGATCTCTGTCAAATAAATAAATAATAATAAAATCTAAAAAAAAAAGAAATGAAATTGCTGAGTGAAAGAGTGTGTACATTTAAACATCTGATAAATATTGCCAGCTTTTCTTAAAAAAAAATACCACTGTACACCTTTAGGAACTGTATCTTTGGAGATTATGGATGTTCCTTTCCCCATCTCTACTCAAATTCTGATTAATGAAGAATATGCAGCCCCCAAAATTGGTCAAATGGTGATTGAAATACAATTCCATTAATATGGTCAAGGTCCTACTACTCCAATGCTAAGCTATAATTTAGCTTTGGTCCGATGCCAAAATACAGATTCTTACTGCTGGCCTGAATTCAGATCTTGTGACCCACACGCCCCGGCATTTTTGCAGAGAAATCAATCAAAAACCAAAATTCTCTTCCTTTTATATGTTAAAGCCCCAAATTGTATTCTCCCCAATTAATTGGGCCTGATGAGTGTGGTTTCCAACAGCAGTAGCTAAATCTCAAATCCTCCCCCCACCCCCAATGGTGAAGTCCCATCCGAAATACCTCTAAAGTGGAATCAGTCCTCCCTGTCGAGTAGCTCCCAGATGAAAGAGCTATTCTATTCTTTTTTTCCCTTTTATTTATTTATTTATTTGACAGAGAGAGAGAGAGAGAGAGAGGGAGAGCACAAGCAGTAGGGGCAGCCGAGGGAGAGGGAGAAGCAGGCTCACCACAGAGCAGGGAGCCGGATGTGGGGCTCCATATGGGGCTCGATCTCAGGACCCTGGGATCATGACCTGAGCCAAAGGCAGATGCTTAACAGACTAAGCCACCCAGGCGCCCCTATTCTATTGAATCAAGATGAAGAAGGGCATGTGGAGAGGCAGTCCCAAAGGATTCTTTTTTTTTTTTTAATATTTTATTTATTTATTTGACAGTGAGAGACCCAGTGAGAGAGGGAACACAAGCAGTGGGAATGGGAGAGGGAAAAGCAGGCTTCCCACCGAGCAAGGAGTCTGATGTGGGGCTTGATCCCAGGACCCTGGGACCATGACCTGAGCCGAAGGCAGACGCCTAAAGACTGAGCTACCCAGGCGCCCCAAAGGATTCTTTTTGTTGAGGAAGAGAACTCAGGTCTGTTTCTCAGACTTGATTTGAAAAATAATTGACTGGGTACTGGAGGGGCTCATTTCTGCTTCACAATTGTTCTGTTGTTCCACTGGATGGATGGAGAAGTAGAGACTTGATTCCTGATGCCAATGGTTATAGTAAGCTATATTACTCAAGGCAAGTAGTTAGAAAGGTGGGCTTTTGGCTTACTGTTACATAGTTACTGATAGCAGGATGTATTTCTTAAGTATAATTATATTGTTTCACTTCCCTGATTAAAGACCTCTGGTGGGGCACCGGGGTGACTTGGTGGGTTAGCCTCTGCCTTCAGCTCAGGTCATGATCTCAGGGTCCTGGGATGGAGCCCCATATCAGGCTCTCTGCTCAGTGGGGAGCCTGCTTCCCCCTCTCTCTCTGCCTGCCTCTCTGCCTACTTGTGATCTCTGTCTGTCAAATAAATAAGTAAAATCTTAAAAAAAAAAAACAAAACCTCTGGTAATTCATCAATGCCCAAATCTTAAAGTCTACATTTTCCTAATTTGGCTTTTAAAACCCTTCACAATCTAATCCAAACCTACATTTCCACTTCTTTCATTATTCCTACCCTACCTTCTACCCCACTTTCCTATTTTTTTGAAATCCAGTTTTCAACTATGCTAAAAAACTGGCCATTGTCTCGTTAGGCAACGCATGATGAATCATGTTTCTGACATACCTTATCAATATTGAGAACACCTATTTACTCTGAATTATTCAGAATGTATCCTGCCTAAACTATCAGCAGCTCGAAGTTAAATCTGATGTCTACTCACTGAACTATTATTACTAACTCTTATTAATTAGCCTGATTATCTTTTCCATTTCTTTGAACCAGATCTCTGTCCTTATATTTAAGATTTGGCTTTTTAAAATTATAAAATCAATGGAATATAGAAAAGAAGATAATATTACAAATTAGTTTTTTAAAAAAGAAATAATGCTGGGTCGGGGAGTGCCTGGGTGGCTCAGTCAGGTAAGCATCTGACTCTTGGTTTTGGCTCAGGTCATGAGTTCAGGGTCATGGAATGGAGCCCCATATCTGACTCCTCACTCAGCAGGATCTCTGCTTAAGATTCTCTTCCTCTCCCTTTGCCCAGCCTTGCTCATGTTCTCTCTCTCTCTAAAATAAAGAAATAAGGGGCACCTGGGTGGTTCAGTGAGTTAAAGCCTCTGCCTTTAGCTCAGGTCATGATCCTGGGGTCCTGGGATCCAGCCCCGCATTGGGCTCTCTGCTCAGTGGGGAACCTGCTTCTTGCTCTCTCTCTGCCTGCCTCTCTGCCTACTTGTGATCTCTGTCTGTCCAATAAATAAATAAAATCTTTAAAAAAAAAAAACACTTTGGGCGCCTGGGTGGCTCAATGGGTTAAGCCTCTGCCTTCGGCTCAGGTCATGATCTCAGGGTCCTGGGATCGAGTCCCGCATCGTGCTCTCTGCTTGGCAGGGAGCCTGCTTTCTCCTCTCTCTTTCTGCCTGCCTCTCTGCCTACTTGTGATCTCTCTCTCTGTCAAAAAAACAAAAAACACACACACAAAAAACACACACAAAAAACCCCCAAATAACAACACTTTAAAATAAAGAAATAAATCTTGAAAAAAAGAAAGAAAAAAAGAAAGAATTCTGTTATTTTTTTTAAAGGACTTAGGGGCTCCTGGATGACTCAGTTGGCTTAACATCTGCCTACCACTCAGGTCACGATCCCAGGGTCCTGGAATCAAGCCCCACATGGAGCACCACATCTGGCTCCCTGCTCGGCAGGGAGCCTGCTTCTCCCTCTCCTCCCCGCTTGTGCTCTTTCTTGCTATTTCTGTTACTATCTGTCTCTCTCTCAAATAAATAAATAAAATCTTAAAAAAATAAATAAAGGACTTAAATGTATACAGTTTTACTCCTAGGTCCATACCTAACAGAAATGTAGATATATGTGAACTAAAAATATATATAAGAGAAACAACCACAGATTATTCATGATAAATAAAAACTAGAGACAACCCACTGTAGACTGCACAAATAAATTTCGGTATATTCAATAAAATGCCATGTAAAAATAGAAATTAACAAACTGTAGCAAGAGTGAGCGTGACCACATCTTACAGTAATGATGAAAGTAGCCAGACACACACACAAAAATATTCTGTAGGATTATACTTATAATTTCAAAACAGGCAAAATGAATCTGTAGTGACAGTAATCAGGAAGTGATTACCTCTGGAGAGGATGCCTGTGACTAGGAAGGTATATGAAGGTATATGAAGGCCATCATTTGGCCTGTTTGTGGGTGTTTTGCAATAATTTATTGAGCTGAACATTGATGCAGTGAAAAGATACTGATCTCATTATTTTTAACGGATTCATTAAAGTCTTCCATTAGGTGGAGATTTACTAATGTATTTAGTAAATACATTGGTTGAATATTTACCTTGAATTTAGGGGTTTTTTTTTTTTAGGTTTTTTATTCCTATTGTAATGCCGCAGTGAACAACCTTGTACATATATCTCTTTCCATGTGTATGAATGTGCCTGTAAGATACATTTCTAGTAAAGGAACTGCTTTAAAAGAAATACATATTAAAAAAAATAAAAGGAATACGTGTTGTAAAGGTTGATGAGCATTGTCATATAACCTTGCAAAAAAGCTGTACCACTTTGCATTTTCACTAACAGGCACAATTGCTTGATTTCCATAATCTGGAAAGTCACTGGGTAGTATTGGTCTTTTACAATGCTGCCTCTCACTTCTGCATTCTTTTTTTTTTATTTGTATTTTTAAATTATTGGTAACATTGAAAAACTGTTCATGTTATTATTTTTTATCAGATTCCTATTTATGTTTTTCTCCTTTTCTCCCTCTAGGAAGTGGTTACCTTTTATATATTAAGAACATGAACACTTTATCAAGTAATGCAAAGTATTTCTCCTGGTTTGACCTTCATTTATGGTGATTTTTGGCCTTGGAAGAAGTTTAAATTTCTGTGTGTTCTGTTTTGTGTTTTTAATGGCTTCTAGTATCTTGTCAGACTTGAAGTCCAGTAGGCAAGCTTTTCAGAATTTTTCATGTGCTGACCATTTTGTATCAGTTTTTCCTGGAACACAGTGTACCCTGTGGATGTTCTCGGGGAGGGGATCAAGGTAGTATCAGACAAGTCCTGCCCACACATCCTGGGCTGGCCTCCCAGACACTGGTCTGGAGCAAATGAGACAAGCAGTCTAGCTCCTCAAGGCCTTTATGAATGCCTCTTGGATACTGGCCTCTGAAGCCTTTGAAATTGGTCAAGGCAGAACATCCACTTTTTATCCAACAGCCCCATTATATACTATTCAAGAAGTCACACACTATTTCCTACTCAGTAATATTTTCAAGTCGAGTTTATTGATGATACCACCCAAATAATACGATGCCAGCTATTTCTTAAAAGTCATAACATTTGGAATGTAACCTAATGGTCCATTTTCCTTGCATTTTTAAAAAAGATTTTGTTTATTTATTTGACAGAGAGAGAGATCACAAGGAGGCAGAGAGGCCGGCAGAGAGAGAGAAGCAGGCTCCCCGCTGAGCAGAGAGCCTGATGTGGGGCTCAATCCTAGGACCCTGAGATCATGACCTGAGCCAAAGGCAGAGGCTTTAACCCACTGAACTACCCAGGCACCCCAGGATTCTTTCTTGACAACCACCACTCTATCCATCTTTCATTAGACCCACTGTTGTTCTTCCAGCTCCTTCCAGAACATTCCAATCCAATTGTGTACTTTTCCTGAGTTTTAGAAGGACACGTGAAAATGTTCCAGCATAATCCCCTTGTCCACAAAACTCCGTTTCCTAAGCAATAGTGTTTTTGATGATCCAGTAGCAATCTAAATCCACAGGCTTGGTACCAATCTGCAGAGTTTGCGTTGCTGGAGCCAAAAGGTAGAGACAACAAGAAAGGGCTTCCTCATTTTAGACTTGCCGTAGGTCTTATCAGTCCCCTGTAGATATTCAGAACACACCGCCTATGAAATTATAATTCAAGTGGGAGGAGATCCACCATAAGTTGTGACACTAAGCTTCCCATGGACTGAGAAGAAAAATTTACCTCACATATAAAATTTCCCTTCCCAAACCACAGCATGTGAATACTTTTGTCTCTGCAAAAAGAAAAAGGAAAAAGAAACTTATAATAGTTACTCCTAAGACACAGACTAATGCGAGTTTTTTTTTTTTTCCATGTTTGTCTTCCAACCTCTTTCATGGTGAGCAGAGCAGTTCACCTCCCACAACAGAAACCAAAGAGGTATCTTTTCCCTTCCTCCTTCTTCCTAGCAGCCAGAACACGGAACCAAACAGATGCAGCTACCCAGGAATCTGAGCCTTGATCAAGAGATGAAAAGATGGAGCAAAGGTCAATTTCTTCACAAGGGGAGCTGCTGTTTAAAGACACCCAGTTTGTAGCAATTGGCTTCGGTAGCCTTAAGAAAGGAATACAGGCACTGAGAGTTCTTTCCATAATAAGACTCTTCTATTGGGGCACCTGGGTGGCTTAGTGGGTTAAGGCCTCTGCCTTCGGCTCGGATCAGGCTCTCTGCTCAGTGGGGAGCTTGCTTTCCCCTCTCTCTCTGCCTGCCTCTCTGCTGCCTACTTGTGATCTCTGTCTGTCAAATAAATAAATAAAATCTTTAAAAAAAAAAAAAAGACTCTTCTATTACGTGTTGTGGTGAGCTTCTAGAGTGAGATACGAAGTCAATGAGCTTAAAGTCTGAAAACTTCCTCTTAACCCTGCACTTCCTTGACGGAGTTCTCAGGGAACTAGCCTTCTGTTAGCTCAGGATCCAACCCAGTCTGACACATGACCTTTTGTGGTGTCCTCATTTGTGGTGCTGTCTGGCTCCCATTTCGCTCACCTCAACACCTGTGGTTTCCCTTGCCTGCATTTCCGTTCTAAGCCCATCCTCATATGCTCCCTAAGCATGCTCATTTTAGCATATGTCTTTGTGTGTAAGATGGGCTATAAGATTTCAAATGTTAATGTGTGTTTTCTTACCCTTCGGATCACACACATAAAAATAATAATAATTACCATTATTATTATTTTATTTAATTTTTGCTTTTTCCAGAAAAGATTTTCCTACAACCTACAGTTACCTCTCACCCTCCCCCACCCCAGTTGCTTTGGGAAAACAAGGAAAGAGATGGGAACCTCACTGACCACCCTGTCGTATCAGGAACAAAAGACAGTAAATTTGGATTTGTAAGTTCGAAGGCCGTTGCTGCATTGTAAAGCAAAAAATATCAAGAAAGTTGATAAAAATAGTCAGCAGAGACGACCAAATAGGTCGAGACTGAGGAAGTGACTTTTCTTTTTTTTTTTTTTTTAAAGATTTTATTTATTTATTTGACAGAGAGAAATCACAAGTAGGCAGAGAGGCAGGCAGAGAGAGAGGAGGAAGCAGGCTCCCTGTTGAGCAGAAAGCCCGATGTGGGGCTTGAACCCAGGACCTGGGATCATGACCTGAGCCGAAGGCAGCGGCTTAACCCACTGAGCCACCCAGGCGCCCCAGGAAGTGACTTTTCATTCCCGTAACCACCTTCCCATCCCCACCCGGGGCAGGATAAAAGAAGGACCACATAGGGGGCACCTGGGTGGCTCAGTGGGTTAAGCCTCTGCCTTCAGCTCAGGTCATGATCTCAGGGTCCTGGGATTGAGCTAGGCATGGAGCCCTGCATCAGGCTCTCTGCTCGGCGGGGAGCCTGCTTCCCCCTCTCTCTCTCTGCCTGCCTCTCTGCCTGCCTGTGATCCCTGTCTGTCGAATAAATAAATAAAATCTTAAAAGAAAAAAAGAAGGACCACGTAGAAACAAACCTAAACATACTATATTTTAAACATGAATTAAGACATGACTGAATTTGACTGTTTGGCTTCCATGGGCAAGATTGTTTTCTGCCTCTGGCAGGCTGGGGACTCAAGATCCAAACAGTACAGCTGAATTGTTGAGAGTGGCTCTGTGTTACACGCAGCCTGCACGAGCAGGAGCCTCCTTACTTGTACACGCTAGTGCCCCACTTAGCTCCCCCGGCTGCCAGCCCGGTTCTTTAGTCGCAGCTCTCAGAGGGTAAATTTCTTTTTCTTTCTTTCTTTCTTTCTTTCTTTTTTTTAAGATTTTGTTACTTTAAAGATTTATTTATTAGAGAGAGAATATGTAAGACAGTGCACGAGTTGGGGGAGGAGGGCGCAGAGGGAGAAAGAGAGAGAGAGAATCTCCAGCAGATTGCCTGCCCAGTGAGGAGCCTGACCCGATGTTCAGTTTCACAGCTATGAGATCAGGACCTGAGCTGAAACCAAGAGTGTCTCAACCGTCTGAGCCACCCAGGAGCCCTTAAAGATTTGTTTTTAAGTAATCTCTACCCCCAATGTGGGGCTCAAACTTACAACACTGAGATCTAGAGTTGCGAAGCTCTACCAATGGTGCCAGCCAGGCGTCCCTCAGAGAGTAACGTTCAACAATTTCCTGAACTTTGGCTTTTTCTGGGAGGAAATTCAGCTACTTCTGAGCGTACTACTTGACTCTTCCTTTGTTAAATCTTTGGGGTCCCAAAATCTCCCTGAAGTAGTAACAATGATGGATTGCCTATTTTCCAAGACCGTTAGAGCTGAGTAAAGGTTTCTTTGTATGTCTCTTCCCTTGTAAGAACACAGCCTTTCTTCTGATAAGGTCCACTCCTCCCTCACATCTTGATAACCCCAAGTCTACCCTCTGCCAATTCTGTATACAAAACTACTGTTTGGGGGCGCCTGGTGGCTTAGTCAGTTAGTGTCCAACTCTTCATCTCAGCCCAGGTCTGGATCTCAGAGTCATGACTTCAAGCCCCACATTAGGCTCCAGACCCAGAGTGGAGCCCACTTAAAAAGCAAAACAAAACAAAAAACTGCTGTCTGTTTCTTTGTTTAAATTTTCCTATAGTCATTCTTCTTTCTGCCGGAGGCCCTTCCTCCATCTCTTTCAATCTAACCCATAAAGCTGACAGTTCCAAATCTAGTTTCTCTTTAAATGAAATTTCATAAACCTAAAGGCCAAAAATGTCACTCATTTTCCTCCCACCTTTTTTTCAAGAAGCCACACATGGTTCCCATGGATTCTTCCATTCGTTGTTGTTGAGCGGACACCGTGGATGTCTGAAACCTGAAAGTATAAGGGCTTATCTAACAACTACTCAGAATTCCTAATGAACAACGAATGGGAAAGTGGTGGTGGTATATCAGTTAAAATCCTTTGGATATAAACAGAAAGTGACTGCTACATGCTAAAGGAAAGAAAATAAATTTAATGTTAAAGCAGCTCACAGGTCTTGGAAAAAATAGTAGGTTTTGTTTTGTTTTGTTTTTTGCCATTTTGACCATTTTGAAGTGTACAATTCAGTGGCACTAATTACAATCACAATATTGTGCAATGTCACTATTGTTTATTTCCAAAAACTTTTTCATCACCCCAAATGGAAACTCCTTACTCATTAAGCAATAACTCCACTTTTTCCCATCCTCCCAGCCCTTGGTAACCTCTATTCTCCTTCTTGTTCCTATGAACTTGGCTACACTAGGTACCTCATAGAAGTAGACTCATACAATATTTTTCCTCTTGTTTGGCTTATTTCACTTGGCATAATGTTTTCAACAAAAAACCCAAAATATCTGTTTGAGTCCCTGTGTTCAGTTCTTGTGGTCATAAACCTAAAAGCAGACCCTATTACTAATAGGGTAATTCTATGTTTAGTTTTTTGAGGAACCTTCATACTGTTTTCATAATTTAAACTCTTAGTAACATTTATTTTTTACTGATTCCTTATGTGATTTAGAAAGTATTTCTCTCTCTTTTTTTTTAAGATTTTATTTCTTGGGGCGTCTGGGTGGCTCAGTGGGTTAAGCCTCTGCTTCGGCTCGGGTCATGATCTCAGGGTCCTAAGATCGAGACCCGAATCGGGCTCTCTGCTCTGCGGGGAGCCTGCTTCCCCCTTTCTCTCTGCCTGCCTCTCTGGCTACTTGTGATCTCTCTCTCTGTCAAATAAAGAAATAAAATATTAAAAAAAAAGAAATGTATTTAAAAAAAGATTTTATTTCTTTATTTGACAGAGAGAGAGATCACAAGTAGGCAGAGAGGCAGGCACAGAGAGAGGGGGAAGGAGGCTCCTCGCTGAGCGGAGAGCCGGATGCGGGGCTCAATCCCTGGACGCTGAGATAATGACCCGAGCCGAAGGCAGAGGCTCAACCCACTGAGCCACCCGGGTGCCCCTAGAAAGTATTTCTTAAATATGGTCATATCAGAAAACTTATAGTGGATAAAATAATCTTGTCTTTTTCCATTTCTGTAAAAAATAATTGGGATTTTGCTAGGGATTACATTGAATCTGTAGATCACTGAGTAATATTGACATCTTATCAATATGAACTTTCCCGATCCATTACATGGAATGTCTTTCAATTTACTTAGGTCTCTAATTTCATCTTGCAAGATTTGCTGGTTTTCAGTATACAAGTCTTACACCTCCCTGATTGAGTTTATTCCCAAGTGTTTTATTCTTTTTGAGGCTATCATAAACAGAATTGTTTGTTTGTTTGTTTTCAAGGAGCTTACTATTTATTAGGAGTGCATATACAAGCAATCCTTTTTTAAATTACGATTTAATTGACATATAACATTTGTTTCAGGTGTGCAACATAACAATTTGATAATTGTATACATTGTGACAGGCAGGGATACTGACCACTATACTAATGAGGAAGGAGCTAATAATTGTATATATTGTGAAATGATCCCCACAGTAAGTCTAGTTACCATATGTCATCAGGCTTAATTACCAAAATATTTTTTCTTGTATGAGGACTTCCAGGATTTACTCTCTTAGCAACTTGCTAATATACAATACAGTATTATTAACTATAGTTACTATGCTGTACATGACATTCCCATGAGCTATTTGGAATTGTTTTCTTAATTTCCTTTTTTTTTTTTTTTTTTTTTTTTTTTTTTTTTTTTTTAAAGATTTTATTTATTTATTTGATAGACTGAGATCACAAGTAGGCAGAGAGGCAGGCAGAGAGAGAGGAAGGGAAGCAGGCTCCCTGCTGAGCAGAGAGCCCGACGTGGGACTCGATCCCAGGACCCTGGGATCATGACCTGAGCCGAAGGCAGCGGCTTAACCCACTGAGCCACCCAGGCGCCCCTTAATTTCCTTTTTATATTGTTTATAGCTGGTGTATAGAAATAGAGCTGATTTTTGTGTGCTTATTTTGTTATCTTGCAATATTACTAATACCATTTATTAGCTCTGACAATTTTTTTGTGGATTCTTTTTTTTTTAAAGATTTTATTTATTGGGGCGCCTGGGTGGCTCAGTGGGTAAAAGCCCCTGCCTTCAGCTCAGGTCATGATCCCAGGGTCCTGGGATCAAGCCCTGCTTCGGGCTCTCTGCTCAGTGGGGAGCCTGCTTCTCACTCTCTCTCTGCCTGCCTCTCTGCCTACTTGTGATGTCTGTCAAATAAATAAATAAAAAATCTCTAAAAAAAAAAAAAAAGATTTTATTTATTTACTTTAAAGAGAGCAAGGGAGACCACGAGCAGGAGGGGAGGGGCAGAGGAAGAAGCCAAAACTCCCGGCTGAGCAGGGAGCCCGACGTAGGACTCAATCCCAGGATCCTAGAATCCTGACCCAAGTAGAAGTCGATGCTTAACAAGCTGAGCCACCCAGGCGCCCATTTTTTGTGGATTCTTTTGGGTGTTCTACATCTAAGACCATACCATCTATAAATAGAAATAGTTTTACTTCTTCCTTTCTAATATAAAATACCTTATATTTCTTTTTCTTTCTTAAATGTTCTGCCTAGATTGGAAAGAATGGACCCTGGAGCAGCCCAGGCAGTTCAGAGAACTTCTCGTTGGTATGCTGCCACAGGGCATCCCTATTCTAAATTCTTTCTGTGTTTCTCCATTCAAGATTGCAGTTCCTGGGAGATAGAATCTGCCCATGTTCGTGATCGCTGGTGGCCAAAACCCTGCAGATGAGTGTTAGCATTAGCCTGGTTTGGTCATATTCCTTCTGCTAGAAGGTGAGTCTGCAACCAGAAGAAAGTGATAGCAGAGACACCAAGCAGATAAAAGCAGTAAGTACTTCAGTCCTTGAGGATCCCCACAAAGAAACCACCCAACTGGTCTGTGTAAATTTGATCGAGGTGTCTGTTTTCTTGTTGATTTGCTAGAGATAAGTAAAACATTCATTCCCGGTACTTTCCTGTCCCCTGGGTGCATTAGGATTTCTGTGAGGCAATAAGAAAATTCCCTGTTTTGGGAGCACTGGAATGGCTCAGTCAGTTAAGTGTTTGCCTTCAGCCCAGGTCATGATCCCAGCATACTGGGATAGAGCCCCACATCTGGCTCCCTGCTTAGCCTGGAGCCTGCTTCTCCCTTACCCTCTGCCCCTCCCCCACCCCATTCGACTAGTGCTCTCTCTCTCCATCTCTCTCTTTGATCTCAAATAAGTAAACAAAATCTTAAAAAGAAAAGAAAAGAAAAGAAAATTCCCTGTTTTGGATCAAAGCATTAGACCTAATGTTTAATGTCCCCCCAATAGAAAAACAGGGAGTTCTGGTACTTCTAACCAAACAGAACCTGCCTATTGATCCTGTGAAACATCAGGATCTTTAAGCCCATCCTGTACTAAGATCTGGAACCCAGGTGACATCTGAGTCTCTATCGCTTACTGTGGATCAGCAACAGAAATCTCTCTTCCATCCTGATGATATGTAATATCTTTCTTTTACTGCTAACAAGTATCCTCAAAGGACCTGGCTTCTTCAGAAGAGGCACACTCTCTCTGAAACTGCATGTCCAATTTAGAACTTTGGAACATTCCCCAGTTAGGCAAGAGCAAATCTTGCTACATAATTTTATCCCTTCTATTTTGAAAATGCCCCCTGGTGGACAGAACTGGTATAGTTGCCATTATAAAAACCCGTTACTACAGTCACTGGGGATAGTAAGAGTGGGCACAGGATATAAACAAACCCTCCACCTGGGTCTACTCACCATATAATCCAGCCAATATGCCTTTGATGACCACTACCTTTTCTCTTGTCTTTTCTGCTTCCCTCTAAATTAATCACAATACAATCATTAAGAGGAAAATATTTGTTTTTCCAATTTGTGTTATCGTGCTGTCAAGTAGGCAGCTCTTGCTATAGCAAGATATTTTGGGAAGGTATATGCAGTAAAGGTTCAGGTGCTAGGCAATTACAGGAAGTTAGTAATTAGTATGTCCACTCTCCAACAGTATAGAATACTCACACTCAACAGGAAAACCACTAAACCAAAAATCCTATATATCATGTAAGAATTCAATAGATGCCTTACTGTTTGCAAAAAATATAAATTATGACTGTTCCTTCCCACCCATAAGAGTAGCAACTAAAAGTTCTGGAAATCTTGGAGGGCCTGGGTGGCTCAGTGGGTTAAAGCCTCTGCCTTTAGCTCAGGTCATGATCCCAGGGTCCTGGGCTCAAGCCCCACATCGGGCTCTCGGCTCCGTGGGGAGCTTGCTTTCTCCTCTCTCTCTGCCTATTTGTGATCTCTGTCTATCAAATAAACAAATAAAATCTTTAAAAAAAAATAAAATAAAAGTTCTGGAAGTCTTTTAAATAAAGGTAAGAAGCATTCTTTGACCTCAGACATTGAACAGTTATAGACAAGATACTTGAAATCTTCTCTTGAGAAATGTCAGAGTAAAACTAAAATCCAATCTGGGTTTAAACAGAAAAGCTCTCTGAAACTTATGCAAGTACTTGAAATGTCAAATTATCAGTGGCTGTACTTCTGCTGAGTCATATGGAAATCCTTCTGTGTTTCTTCAATTTTGTTGATCTATCCTAGTTGAGCGGAATAGTAAATTTCTCCCTCTCTCCCAACCAGGAATTTCATATTTGAATATATGTCAGTTAGAAGAAGTAACAGAAATAAACACCCATTACAAGTTATGTCATCAACAATAGTTTTTTTTAAATTTTTTAAAGATTTTTTTATTTTATTTATTTGACAGACAGAGATCTCAAGTAGGCAGAGAGGCAGGCAGAGAGAGAGAGAGGAGGAAGCAGGCTCCCCGAGGAGCAGAGAGCCCGACGTGGGGCTCAATCCCAGGACCCTGGGAAAATGACCCGAGCCGAAGGCAGAGGCTTTAACCCACTGAGCCACCCAGGCACCCCCAACAATAGTTTCTGATGAGAAAGTTTTAAAACTCAGGGCAAGGGTCTATGGCAGACCTCCTGGCTTCTGCATTATATCTCCTTGACCCATCTCTGCTTTCAGTCAACACCTGGGATGAGCTCAGACGTGCTTAACACAGGCCGTGCCCGTGACTATATACTGTGCATCTTGCATAGTCTTTTTATTTATTTATTTATTTATGTACTTACTTACTTATTTATTTTTTAAAGATTTTATTTATTTATTTGACAGAGAGAGGTCACAGGCAGGCAGAGAGAGGGGGAAAAGCAGGCTCCCCGCTGAGCAGACAGCCTGACGCGGGGCTTGATCCCACGATCCTGAGATCATGACCTGAGCCGAAGGCAAAGACTTAACCCACTGAGCCACCCAGGCGCCCCTTGCATAGTCTTTAAAAAATTATTTATTTATTTATTTATTTGACTTTCTGCCTGTGGACGCCGCTGAGTAAGCATCATTAAAGTATCCCCTCCCACCGCCTCATGTCTAAGTCAGAATCTCCCAAAGGGCCTGAACAGCTGTGGAAGCTCTTCATGGGAGGTCTGAGCTTTGAAACAACTGACGAGAGTCTGAGGAGCCTTTTTGAGCAGTGGGGTACACTTAGGGACTGTGTGGTAATGAGTGATCCAAACACCAAGCGCTCCAGGGGCTTTGGGTTTGTCACAGATGCCACCATGGAGGAAGAGGATGCAGCCATGAATGCAAGGCCACACAAGGTAGATGGAAGAGTTGTGGAACCAAAGAGGGCGTCTCATGAGAAGATTCTCAAAGACCTGGTGCCTACTTAACTGTGAAAAAGATTTTTGTTGGTGGTATTAAAGAAGACACTGAAGAACATTATCTAAGAGATTATTTTGAACCGTATGGGAAAATCGAAGTGATTGAGATCATGACTGACTGAGGCAGTGGCAAAAAGAGGGGTTTTGCTTTTGTAACATTTGATGACCATGACTCTGTAGGCAAGACTGTCATTCAAATATACCGTACTGTAAATGGCCACAACTGTGAAGTAAGGAAAGCGCCATCTCAGCAAGAGATGGCTAGTGCTTTGTCCAGCCAAAGAGGTCGAGGTGGTTCTGGAAACATTGATGGTAGTCGTGGAGGTGATTTTGGTGGGAATGACAACTTTGGTCATGGAGGAAACTTCAGTGGTAGAGGTAGCTTTGGTGACAGTTGAGGTGGTGGTGGATATGTTGGCAGTGGGGATGGCTATAATGGATTTGGTAATAATGGAAGCAACTTTGGAGGTAGCGGAAGCTATAATGATTTTGGCAATTACAACAATCAATCCTCAAATTATGGACCCGTGAAAGGAGAAAATTTTGGAGTCAGAAACTCTGGCCCTTGTGGTGGTGGAGGCCAATACTTCGCCAAACCACAAAACCAAGGTGGCTATGGTGGTTCCAGCAGCAGCAGCTATGGCAGTGGCAGAAGGTTTTAATTACTGCCGGGAAACAAAGCTTAGCAGGAGAGAAGAGCCAGAGAAGTGACAGGGAAGCTACAGGTTACAACAGATTTGTGAACTCACTCAAGCACAGTGGTGGCAGGGCTTAGCTGCTACAAAGAAGACATGTTTTAGACAATACTCATGTGTATGGGCAAAAAACTCGAGGACTGTGTTTGTGACTAATTGTATAACAGGTTATTTTAGTTTCTGTTCTGTGGAAAGTGTAAAGCGTTCCAACAAAGGGTTTTAATGTAGATTTTTTTTTTTGCATCCATGCTGTTGATTGCTAAATGTAACAGTCTGATCATGATACTGAATAAATGTGTCTTTTTAAAAAATATATTATTTGAGTGAGAACATGCATATGTGAGAGAGAGAGAGAGAGAGAGAGCAAGTGCACGAGCGTGGGGAAGGGCAGAGGGAGACACAGACTCTCCAACGAGCAGGGAGCCCAATGTGGGACTTGAGCCCAGGATCCTGGGATCAGGACCTGAGCCAAAAGCAGCCGCTTAACTGACTGAGCCACCCAGGCACCCTGTGTCTTGCATATTCTGCCGCAGGACATTCTCCAATGCCACGGGAGTCTGCTGGACCCATAGACAAGTGCAGTCCGGGGCAAACTCATCTAAAGGGGATTGAGAAGGGATGATGATCCACCCTCCTGTCCTTCAGATGGACCATCCTGGGATCCATCCTGTAGTTTCTCAGGAGGCCCTAATTAACTGGAGCCCCTGTCACCCGGAAATAACCTAGGTAATGGCCCTTATGTGAACTTTTCCTTCTCTATTTTATTCTCCTCCATCCCTCCTATGATTATCTTCCAAATAAACTACATTCACTCAATTCTTTGTTGAAGGCTCTGCTTTCAGGTGAACCCAACAGTCATCATGGGTATTTGAGTTCTCTCTACAGCAACCTGGATATCTTGGCACCTGGTACCTCTAGGGAACTATGGCTGGGGACATGTGGGAACAAACTGATGGTTTTGCATATGGGATAATACCACACCAGAGAGGTGAGGGAAGAGAGAAAAGAATTCAGACATGGACAAGGAAGAAGAGGAAGGGTTTTGATGGAATGGGGAAGAGGGAGAGTGGGGATGCTGGACAATCTGAAAATGTGCATACACCCTCACTCTAGAAAGAAGACTAGCTCAAGACTGTATTGAGACTACATTGACATATTATTCCCCCTTTCTGTTCTTCCCCAGTTCTTATTCTGATAGCTCCAGGGATTCTGTGAGCCCCAGACACACGCAGGAGTATGCAGTAATGTCTATTATCTCCATTCCAGAGACAATAAATGACAAGTATGAAAAATCTAAGGAGAGAAGGGAGTGCATGGTTCAAACCCTATGTTCAAGGATCCCTAGGTCATTCTGACCTTCCTTAGTCCCTTATCTCCCCGCTTTTCTTGATACCCCCAGCTGGTCATCAGGTAGACTTCCATGATAGGTTAGAGGAAGGCAAAGGTCATTGAGCTCTTCACTTTCACCCTGTATATTTGATTCTCAAGTTCAGGAGTTGTGGTCCAGCCTCAGTGCCAGGTCACTTTTGTACACTTACAGGATCACATTATCATATCCCTTTCTCCATTTCCCCCTTCTGTAATATGTCCAGAGGAGTAATTCCCCTCTTCTTGCACTCCTTGGGAATGAGGTCCTTGATCCTGTAATTAATTCCTTAAACTTATGAGAAAAATTAAAATCCATAAGGAACAGGGGTTATTCTTTTTTGCATGTCTTCAAACCTCAGGCAGTCTACAAGACAGCCTCAGCTTTCACTTTCTGCTTGCAAAGCCTTAAATTAGTGACTAGGACCTTTTCCATTCCCGTGTCTCTCCTGAGCATGTGCACAGCCTTGTGCATTTACATAGCCTTTTATGCTTATTTATTTATTTTTAAAGATTCTATTTTTAAGTAATTTCTACACCCAAGATGGGGCTTGAACTCACAACCCTGAGATCAAGAGTCACATGCTCTACTGACTGAGCCCTACACAGCCTTTTTTTTTTTTTTAAAGATTTTGTTTATTTATTTGAGAGAGAGAGAGCTCATGAGCAGGGGGAGGGGCAGAGAGAGGAACAAGCAGACTCCCCACTGAGCAGGAAGCTCTACATGGGCCTCTATCCCAGGACCCTGAGATCACGACCTAAGCCAAAGGCACATACTTAACTGACTCTGACTGAGCCACCCAGGTGCCCCTACACAGCCTTTTAAAGTCCCCTGGAATATGATGTAACTTTTCGTAGTTCCTAAAAGCATAACCTTATGCAGCCACAAGGTTGCCAGTAGATGGCTATTGTTTTGAAAAGGCCCTGTGAATAGGACTTTTTTTTTCTATTGAGCTGAATTCTGAGTCAAATCAAATAGCCAGAACGACCTAAAGATAGAGATTTTCCAGGGAGCTGCAAATTCAGACAAAATATTCACTGTGCTCTGGGGACGTTGCTTTTAACTGAGTGAGCTCCACAAGAGGTCAGTCCTCTCCATTGGCTTCAAGACTCTTCAGAGCTGGAGAGGGAGCGTGGATGGGAATAGCATCCCATCCACAAGTTAAAATACCACAGATCCTCCTTTCTTTCTTTCTTTCTCCCTTTCTTTCTTTTTCTTTCTTTCTTCCTTCCTTTCTTTTTATTTTTTAAAGATTTTATTTATTTATTTGACACAGAGAGAAAGATCACAAGTAGGCAGAGAGGCAGACAGACATACATACATACATAAAAGTATTATGAAAAGAATGAACTGGATTTATGACTCACATGGATTGCTGGTCAAATGACCACATCAGACACACATGCATACAAAACTCACAAGATGAGCAACTGATGGGAACTGCAATCTTTTTTTTTTTTTTTTAGTATTTTATTTATTTGACAGAGAGAGATCGCAAGTAGGCAGAACAGCAGACAGAAAGAGGGAGAAGCAGACTCCCTGCTGAGCAGAGAGCCCAATGCGGGGCTCGATCCCAGGACCCTGAGATCATGACCCGAGCCGAGGGCAGTGGCTTAACCCACTGAGCCACCCAGGCACCCCACCTTCCTTCCTTTCTTCCTTTCTTTCTTTCTTAAGATTATTTACTTATCTGATAGAGAGAGAGAGAGAGAGCAAGGGCACAAGCAGGGGAAGGGACAGGCAGAAACGGATAAGGAGAAACAGACTTCCTGCTGGGCAGGGAAACTGATGCAGGGCTCCATCCCAGGGTCCTGGGATCATGACCTAAGCAGAAGGCAGACACTTAATTGACTGAGCCACCCAGGCACCCTTAGGTCCCACTTTATAACCAAAGCTCAGTAATTTCTCTTGGATATATGACTTCCAGTTTGTTCTAGGGCTCTGGTTAATTTCCAGAGTTCTAAAATGGTTCATCTTAGTTGTTTTGCCAGTATTTTTATTGTTTTTGTGGAGAAGCAAGTTCACTGAGGTCCTCCTTCTGCCATTCTGGAAGTTGATCTCTAGGCAAGCTCATTCCTAAACACGGTTCTTCGCATGTAATCTACATCTCTGCTGCCGAGCTTTTATTTAAAGTTTGTGCCTCTTCCACCAGACTCAAGGTTAGACTGAGTCTTCGTCACAGTGTGATTTAAACTTATTCTGATGTGAACTACCCCAGTTATCTTTAAAGCGTATGGTTCTCTTAAATGAAACTTTGAGAGGTTGCTGGAACGTATTTCATTGAGAGCATCCCACTCACCGATTGCTTACTGATAGACCCTGGATAGAAGGCAGTAGCTTGAGTACTCTCAAGTTCTCTGTACAACTGCCCTGGCTAGGAGAGCCTGGGTGGCTCAGTCAGTTAAAGCATCTGCCTTCGGTTGTGGTCATGATCCCAAGGTCCTGGCATCATGTCCCATGTCATGCTTCTTGCTTAGCGGGGAACCTGCTTATCTCTTTCCCTCTGCTGCTCTCCCTGCTTATGCTCTCTCTCTTTCAAATAAATAAATAAAATCTTAAAAAAAGACAAAAACAAAAAATCCTGCCCTGGCTGAAACAAATCCCAGGAGATTCTTCTGGTTCTGTTATTTATTTATTTATTTATTAAAGATTTTATTTATTTGACAGATATCACAAGTAGGCAGAGAAAGAGGAGGAAGCAGACTCCCTGCTGAGCAGAGAGCCCAATGCGGGGCTCGATCCCAGGACTTGGGGATCATGACCTGAGCTGAAGACAGAGGCTTTAACCCACTGGTTCTGTTTTTTATCCATCCTGTCATCCAGGAAGTGTTCTTGATCCATCATTGCTACCTTGGGGGAAGGGAAAAACATCATGGGCTAGTCGGAATGAGGTAAAAATCTTCCCTACTTATCTCTGGACCTTTCACCTGGCACTCATGGAGCCAATCCAATTAGTGGAGCCGACCTCTCAGTCCCTTCTCTGAGAATCAGTTCATATCATCTCCATGTCATTCATGACTTTACTGCTGGGACATGAACTGTGCCTTTTTGGGCTCTTAGATGCTAGTCTGACAAAAGCTTTCTGTCTTTAATGAGTTTTTGTTATCCTCCAGTGACGGAGACATGTACATCTACTCCCCTATCTCTATGGAACTGATTGAAATAATCAAAGGAAAATAACATCAATGATGAAATGATGGAAGGGAGACATAGATTTATACCATAATCACAGAAGAATTTCTGCTAGCTAATGGTCCCCGAGGATTCAATGAGAGGCAAAAACCCACAGATACCATTTTTTAAAAAAGATTTTATTTATTTATTGGAGAGAGAGAGAGAGAGAGAGATAGTCAGAGAGAGGAGCAGGGAGCCTGATGTGGGACATGATCCCAGGACCCTGGGATCATGACCTGTGCCGAAAGCAGATGTTAACTGACTGAGCCACCCAGGTGCCCCCCTTTTATATCGTTTCCAAAAAGAATAGTGCAGTATCATGAAAACCAAGCAGAGGAAATCCTGGCAGATCCACATGAGTACCTACTAATCAAAGAAAGAAATTCTCCTAGAAAAAGGGGGGTGGGGGCCATTATTTCTTGGAAACTCTTTTGATACTACAGATCAATAGCACCTGAAGGCAGGTGTAGACTTTAGAAAAGGAGGCTGTGAAAACAGAAAAACCTGTGGAGAGGTCTTTCCCTGACTGTTTGTCTCATTAGAGCAGGTAATTACAACACTGGGAGAAGTTTCCTTATTTTGAGGGAGCAAATGACCTCGTGAAGCAGTTACTCTCGAAACAGCCAAGAAGGAAGCCATACACCTGAACCAAAAGGAGAAGGCAGGCCAAACAGAAAACAGATACCAAAAACTGTTACATGGGGCAGCAGTTTGAACAAACAATGAGAAAAGTTTCACCAAGACAAACTTCTGGATAAGATGACCCATGACCCTGACTTCTTCTCAGTCCTGTGCAGGATGCCGAAATGCTGAACTGATGATTTAAACCCACATAATGAAGGATTCCCACAGCAGCCATGTAAATAGTGAGGGACCCAAGAAAAATAAATGCACAATATTTTTAGTCAATTATCACATCTATCTAAATCAGGGTTCAGCAAATTTTTTTCTTTAAGGGCCAGATAGGTCAAGATTTTAAGCTTTGTGGGCCAAGAGACACAACCAAGGCTATTATACAGATACTTATAAAACCATTTAAAATGTAATCATTAGAGGTGCCTGGGTGGCTCAGTGGATTAGGCCTCTGCCTTCCACTCAGGTCATGATTCCAGGGTCCTGAGATCTAGCCCCGTATCAGGCTGTCTGATGGGCAGGGAGCCTGCCCACCCCCCCACCGCCTCTCTGCCTTCTTGTGATCTCTCTCTGTCAAATAAATAAATAAAATCTTTTAAAAAACACGTAATCATTAAAAAATATAAAAAACATTCTTAGCTTGTGGACTGTAAAAACAAAATTAGAAGGCTGGCCAGATATGGCCCATGAGCTACAGTTTGCTGATCTAGACTTAACCTCACTCAAACATGAATAATGAGGAAAAACACTGGGTCTGTGACTCTCAAGAAACACAGAAGAAAAAGAGAAACAGCATACCCAAGAGATAGATATACTAGTTAAGATACTTTCGGTCATGACAGAAATCCAATTCAAACTAGCGTAAGTAAGAAAATGTTATTAGCTCAGACAACTGAGGACGGGTAGATCAAAAGGAGGAACAACATGATCTTTATATCCCATCTCCTTTCTCAGCTTTTCTATGATTCAGTCACCTTCCTTCTGTAGATGTAAGTTCAAAGAAATAAGTGTTGTGTCAGAAATCTGGATTAAATGAAAGACTTGAGGAAAATAAAAATGACCCAAACCTCATCTCTTTACTATGCTGCAGTACAGAAGGTGCTGAATAGGATTATCACAAATTACCCAGAAGCAGATGTAAATAACCCCTTATAAATGGAAGGTAAAGCCTGTTGGAGAGATTGACAGACTCTGAAGTTGTGACAGATCAATATACACTACTTTTTTGAAAATAATTATTTTCATTCTACAGAATGGGAAATGGGGAAACTTTCCTGACTGCCAGCAAATTTTTTAAAAAGATTTTATTTATTTATTTCAGAGAGAGAGCTCACATGTGTGGGCGAGCAGCCAAGGAGCTTTGGGTGGGTGGGTGGGTGGGGGAAATCTCCAGCAGACTCCCCATTGAGACAAAGCCCCATGAGATGCAGAACTCGATCTCCCAACTCTGAGATCATGACCTGAGCTGAAACCAAGAGTCGATTGCTTCACTGATGGAACCACCCAGGCGCCCCTCCCAGCAAATTTTGATCTTCAGATTCTTATCTGTTAAATGGTGGAGAGCTGTTGTATTAAGGCTAGAGCGCAAATAGTGATCATTATTATAATTTTCATTTCACATAAACTAGACTTCTTAAGTATCATATGACTATTTGATACTTCATCTGAACTGAATGTACACTGCGAAGCCCTGGCAAGTCTACACTGTGAGGTAGTTGGGGGATATAGGCCTGCAGTTAGACTGTGTGGGATCGAACTCTACCACTTATTTTCTGTGTGACTTTGAGTAAAGTATTTTCTTCAGGTGTCAGTTTCTTCACCTATATAATGGGGATAATAATAGAACCATCTCACGGAGCCATGGCAAGTGTCACCTGAATTCATACGTGTGAAGGGCTTGAAACAATGCCAAGTGCACCAAAAGAGTCTCAATAAATGTTAGCTGTTAAAATAACAGTGGCATGTACATTTTTCACAACTGCATATGAATGATCACCTGGAGTTGTGGATGAAGATGGGTGTGGCTCTAGATTCAATTTAATTCAATCCCCTCGCAAAATAGATTCAAATGAGGAAACGACTGGAAGCATTTCCTGTGACAGACACTGTGCCAAGTACTTACTACATTATCTTGTTTCATTTTCCCCAAAACTCTGTGAGATAGGTACCGTTCCCATGCTTATCCCCATTTTACAGGTGAGAAACGGAAGCCAAGAGAAGTTAACATGCTTGCTTAAGGTTTCACACTGGTATGTGGTGAAGGCTGGATTAGAAACCAGCGCCTGAGGGTGCCTGGGTGGCTCACTTGGTGTAGTGTCCATCTCTTGGTTTCTGCTGAGGTTATGACCTCAGGACGAGCCCAGTGTTGGGCCCCACACTGAGTGCAGGGGCTGCTTGTCCCTCTATCTCTGCTCCTCTCACATGTGTGTGCACTCTAAGAAAGAAAGAAAGAGCAGGAGGGGGAGAAAAAGAAAAAGAAACCAGAGCCTCAGGGCACCTGCATGGTTCAGTCAGTTGAATATCTGACTCTTGATCTCTGCTCAGATCTTGATCTCAGGGTCCTGAGTTCAAGTCCGTGTTAGGATCTGTACTGGGCATGGTGCCTACTTAAAAAAACAATAAAAATTTAAAAAAGAGAAAAGAAACCAGAGCCTTTCATTGTAGAGTCTGCCCCTTCATAAATTCCATGTCATTCTGCCTTTTAAAACCAATTGAATTTCTACATTTCTACATCAAAACACATTGTCAACCAGAGTTGAGCTTGGAAATTTCCAAAGCAGGAGTTTCTAGTTACTGGCCAAAGGAAAATCTTGCTAATTCTTCCCCAGCACTACATAACTTCCTGGTCAACTTGTCTGGGTAAATTAATTGCAAAACATTCCTTTAATAAGTAACAAAGCAAATAGACTTTTTGTATGGTGTTATGACAAGAGCTAATTGGAGGGCAATAGGCTTTACCTAGTATTTATAGTTCCTTATCCCTTTACCCTCGCTCTTTGCTCTCAGCTGGCCATTTTACTCCTATTTCACAGAGAAGATACAGGGCAATAAGCAGTAAATTCTTTAGCATCCTACCTCCCCCTAAACCTACCAGCTTATCTCTGGTACCTTGTTAATTTTTGCCTTTTTCTTATTTTCTTAGTGGTGAAGCGATCTTTCTTCAAAGGTGATATTCTCCACATATACATGAAATCAATGATTCTGAGCAGGATCCTTGCACTAGCAGCATTAGAAGCACCTTGAAGCTTGTTACAAAATCAAATTCTTGGGGTGCCTGAGTGGCTCAGTTGATGAAGCATTTGCCTTTGGCTCAGGTCATGACCCCAGGGTCCTGGGATCGAGCCCCACATGGGGCTCCCTGCTCAGTGGAGAGCATGCTTCTTCCTCCCCCTCTGCTACTTCCCCTGCTTGTGCTCTCTCCCTCTCTCTCTCTCTATCTGTGTCAAATAAGTGAATACAATCTTTATAAAAAAGAAGAGAAAGAAATGCAAATTCTTGTGCCCAATCCCAGATGTACTGAATCAGAAACGCTAGGAATGGGGCCCAGCATCCTCATGGAGCAACAGCCTGGTTATCCCCTGGGAGCTTGTTAGAACTACAGAATCGTAGGCCCTACATCAGACTTACTGAATCGGAATATGCCACTAATAGACTCCCACAGGTGATTCCAAGATCCCCGGGTGACTCATATACATATTAAAGTTTGAGAAACACTGCTGTAGATGGCAGTCTCCTTTTTCCCTCTCTTTTACCTTCCACTCTCTTGGATCTTTCCTGTCAGCATTTTTTTTTTTAAGATTTTATTTATTTATTTGACAGAGGGAGAGATCACAAGTAGGCAGAGCAGCAGGCAGAGAGAGAGGGGGGAAGCAGGCTCCCCACTGAGCAGAGAGCCTGATGCGGGGCTCGATCCCAGAACCCTGAGATCATGACCTGAGCCGAAGGCAGAGGCCCAACCCACTGAGCCTCCCAGGCGCCCCTCCTGTCAGCATTTTAAAAATGATCTTGTCTCTTCATGATTTAAAAAACAAATCAATAGGAGCACCTGGGTGGCTCAGTGGGTTAAAGCCTCTGCCTTCGGCTCAGGTCATAATCCCAGGGTCCTGGGATCGAGTCCTGCATCAGGC
>NW_019154110.1:11625224-11641253 GCF_002288905.1 Enhydra lutris kenyoni
TCAGGCTCTCTGCTCAGTGGGGAGCCTGATGCGGGGCTCGATCCCAGAACCCTGAGATCATGACCTGAGCCGAAGGCAGAGGCCCAACCCACTGAGCCTCCCAGGCGCCCCTCCTGTCAGCATTTTAAAAATGATCTTGTCTCTTCATGATTTAAAAAACAAATCAATAGGAGCACCTGGGTGGCTCAGTGGGTTAAAGCCTCTGCCTTCGGCTCAGGTCATGATCCCAGGGTCCTGGGATCGAGTCCTGCATAGGGGCTCTCTGCTCAGCGGGGAGCCTGCTTCCTCCTCTCTCTCTGCCTGTCTCTCTACCTACTTGTGATCTCTATCTGTCAAATGAATAAAAAAAAAAAATCTTTAAAAAAAACCAAATCAATAATAATAATAATAATAAATTAATATAATACTACTACTACTATTATTATTCCCTGACTCTTCTGCTATTTCTCCCTCTCCTTCCATTCACAGACAGACTTCTTGAATAATTTGCCTAAACCATAGTTAAGATCTCTCCGTCACCACCTCTCACTCACTCCTTATCAGCCTAAATTTGGTCTTTATCACCCTCCTGGAACTTCTTGGCCAAAGGTAACAAGTAACCCCTTTATGCACAAATCTATTGGATGGTTTTCAGTCATAAACTTAACTTGACCTCTCTACAGCATTTGATATTACTGCCATAGCTTCCTTAAAATTTTCCTTTGGCTTTTGAACAGGACATTTTTTTCCATCTTCTCTGACTTCTCTGGCCTCTTGTTATCAGTCTTTCTCTGGTACATACCCTCCACCACCACCCCCCACACACCCAGTCTGGGTGCTTCAGAAGAGCGGGCCTACTTGGTCTAAAGCAGGCTTTCCCAGTCTCAACACTCTTGACATTTGGGGCTGGATAATTTCTTGCGGCGGCTGTCCCGTGCATCGCAGAATGTTTGGTAGCATCCCTGACCTCTATCCCACTAGATGCTAGTAGCAGCCCCCCTCCCCAGGTGTGACAAACAAAAATGTCTCCAGAGATTGCTAAATATCTTCTCAGGAGAAAAGCTGCCCCTGGTTGAGAACCACTGGTCTAAAGGTAATCCCGTGTGCCCTAGTTCTAATAAGCACTAAGAGAGGCTTCCTGAAGGTTTCTAGGAAAATTCCGTACTTGAGAAAGAGCTCTGGAAAGCCATTCTTTTTCTCCCACTATATGGGGGAAGCGTGTAAATTGATCGCTACAGGCAGCCAGCCTATAACTCTGGGTGAAGAATGAGATGAGTCTCATGACATCACCGAATCACTGGATCAACCAGTCCTAATGTCTGCTCTTCCTCTGGATTTAATCTTCAATAATATGCCTCCCAAACTTACTTACTCATCTTACTGCCTCCTGTTGTCTCATTTCCTCGAACCTGTTTTTCCTCTCTCAGCTCGTTCCTTTAGTCTGACATTTTGTTTGCACTGTTTCGTTTTCTACTTTAGTTTCCCAGTGGACACTAATTTTTCTCTCGTTTTCCATGTTTTGCATGGAGGCCAGCCATCTCACCACTGTCATGATGACTCCCAGCTTCTAGGGCTCAACTGAAACCTCATAAACAACTCTCTCTGAACAGTAGAAGGGGTAGCTGGAACAGAGAAGTCAGAAAAGAGGTCTGGCTAGGCTCAGAACCCCCTTTCACTGTACCTGAGGCTCATTGGTATCCTCTGCTGATACTAGGTCAGGAGGCTGAACTATTCTTTTTTTTTTTTTTTAAGATTTTATTTATTTATTTGACAGAGAGATTTATTTATTTGCCGAGCAGAGAGCCCGATGTGGGGCTCAATCCCAGGACCCTGAGATCATGACCTGAGCCGAAGGCAGAGGTTTAACCCACTGAGCCGCCCAGGCGCCCTGAGGCTGCACTATTTTAACTTGAAACCAATTTTCTTTGGAGTTCTAAGATCTCCCACTTAGTCCTGTGGGAGAATTGTGATTGAGAAATAGAAACAGGGAGTCCAAAAATTACAGGTCTTTGAGATTAGAAAGACACAGACTAGAGGAGCATGGGTGAACATTTTGGAAATACATATTTTATGTCTGTTTGATTCCTTTCTCTATCCCCAGTGTCTGGAACAGTCCTAGTCCAGAGTAATGCTCAGTCAGTATTTGCTGAGTGAATATGCTGATGAGCAGTTAAAGGGCTGGTCTGCTGAGAAAGGCATAGTTGAGACCCTATATGCCCCTAGAAAGATAGAGAACAAGTGTCTTGGTTCAGTTTCTGACAAGTCCCCATTCAAAGTCCTAATTAGGCCTTGTAGGCTCTCCGCCCTTTGGTTCTGCAAGATACCCCTACATTTATACAATAAATTGTCTTTTTTAAAAAAGATTTATTGGGTGGAGGGTGGCTCGGTTGTTAAGTGTCAGCCTTCGGCTCAGGTCATGATCCCAGGGTCCTGGGATTGAGCCCCGTATCCGGCTCCCTGCTCAGTGGGGAGACTGGTTCTCCCTCTCCCATTCCCCCTGCTTGTGTTCCCTGTCTCACTGTGTCTCTGTCAAATAAATAAAATCTTTAAAAAAAAAAAAATTTGTTTGAGATAGAGAGAGGGAACGAGTAGGAGGGCCAGAGGGAGAGAATCCTCAAGCCGACTCCACTCCACAGTGAGTGTGAAGCCCTAATTGGGGCTGGATCTCACCATCCTGAGATCATGACCTGAGCTGAAACCAGGAGTCAGATGCTTAACTGACTGCTCCACCCTCATGCCCCGCTCCTTTTTTAAACAGGTTATTTTTAATTATGCAAGATTGCCATAGAATTTTTAATTTGGGCTCATGGCCCATTCAGAAAGAGGAATTCATTTCCCAGCCTTCTGTAAGTTCATGGAACCATGTGAATCAAATCTGGCCAATAGGATACAAGCAGAATGTTCTGGGACAGTTCCACATGACACACATGCCTGGGACCACAGTTAGGATACCTGTGCTTAGCTCAAGGACTGACCTGGGAAGCCCTGGTTCCCAAAGATAGAATAGATTGGTAACCAAACGTTTCTAGGATACCCTGGATTTTCTTTAGGAGATTACACTTTTTATAGATCTGACATGTTCTCATAATGGCACATTTTTTATTTCCTGACTCAATCCGCACTATACTACTCATTGCCAATCAATTTTCAGTGGTACCTGCCTGCATGAATGGCTCATTCCCTTCTAATCATTGCCTTTAACTTAAATCCCAGACTTCGGAGTAAGAAGAGACAAACCTTTATCTACTGGACCGTAAAGGTAATCCCCTCTACCCTGGAGTAGCCTAGCAAAGACCTGGCTGAGCTGAAATGAGGTGGCTTAGTAGGAAGGGCCACAATACTACTAGCAGATACCAGCATTGGCATTTGAACTCCTTTGGACAACTGTCCCACAGAATGTCCCTATTGTATTCATGGCTATTCCTCCAACTCAAAAACTCTGGTTGATTACTGTTCTCTACTCCTCCCATTTCCCTGTGACTACATAGAGCAACTTGGGGCAGGGTGTGTGTGTGTATGTGTGTGTGTGTGTGTGTGTGTGTGTGTGTGTGTGTGTATTTTCCTGGAGCACCATTTCTAGAATGTTCAGCAATGCCTGACCCAAGCTTACCTCTCCACTGCATAATGAGACTGTAGGGGACTGCGGGCACGCTGCTGACCCTCTATATAAACTTCTTCCACAATAGATTTTGTTTTGTACCTGCATCACGTGTCTCCAGTATGTTTCTCACAATCCTAGGCCTGAAAGAATCTTAGAGATTCTTTTTTTAAAAAAAGATTTTAGGGTGCCTGGGTGGCTCAGTGGGTTAAGCCTTTGCCTTTGGCTCAGGTCATGATCTCAGGGTCCTGGGATCGAGCCCTGCATTGGGCTCTCTGCTCAGCAGGGAGTCTGCTTCCTCCTCTCTCTCTGCCTGCCTCTCCGCCTACTTGTGACCTCTCTTTTTCTCTCTGTCAAATAAATAAATAAAATCTTTAAAAAAAAGATTTTATTTATTTATTTGACAGACAGAGATCACAAGCACGCAGAGAGGCAAGCAGAGGCCGAGGGCGGGGGTGGGGGCGGGGGAAGCAGGCTCCCCGCTGAGCAGAGAACCCAATGCAGGGCTCCATCCCAGGACTCTGGGATCAGTGACCTGAGCCGAAGGCAGAGGCTTTAACCCACTGAGCCACCCAGGTGCCCCGAATCTTAGAAATTCTTGAGGAATCTCTAAGTCACTTCTCACCAATCACAGAGATGGATGGCCATGCCAATAATTTCAAATGGATTTTCAAGGAATACCCACATTTCTATATTTCTTGCTGACAGTATGATAGATTCACTAATACTGCCACTACAGAATTTATGTTTAGCAAATTACTACACTCCTCTAGGCAGAATATCTTGTTTCATCATAATTATGGTTTTCAGTCCTGTTTACAACTCTACATCCTCAGGATCTTTTAAATCCCTAGAATTCCTACTTAGAACTTGGATAAACTATAGACCACCTATGACAACTACCTTTAAGACTTTCCAGCAAGACAAGGTACAAGGAAAGGATATCTGAATAGGAGATAGTGCTTAGCTGCTCTCTTTCTCCCTCTCCCTTTTCCTTTGTATGTGTGTACTATCCCCACTATGAGTTCACAAAATTGTTCGAAATTTCTTGGCCTTCTGTTCAGATAGTGATTCCTAAAAAGGGTTTTAAAGATTCATTCCCAATTGCATCAGAAGAAAGACACTTATTTATTAAAGGAAATGTAAAAATCAAGCAGAGAATGCTTAAAATGGCAAAAAAAAAAAAAAAAAGGAAGAGAAAAAGAAAACAAGAATCTATAGAGTGCATCACACAGCCTTACCTACTATTTTACAAAATGTCTTGGAGAAAAATCAAAGACATCTAGATAGAGTGAGTAAACAAACTCAGGTCTGGGAGGAATGTAAACTTTTTTTTAAGATTTTATTTATTTATTTGACAGACAGAGATCACAGGTAGGCAGAGAGGCAGGCAGAGAGAGAGGAGAAAGCAGGCTCTGGGCTGAGCAGGGAGCCTGATTCGGGGCTTGATCCCAGGACCGGGGATCATGACCTGAGCTGAAGGCAGAGGCTTTAACCCACTGAGCCACCCAGGTGCCCCATTAACTTATTTTCTATAATTATGTTTATATTTAATAGCCCCAATTCCCCAAGTTAATGAAAAACTAGTCTTAATAAATTGAATTTTCTTTCTTTTTTTTTTTTTTTTTACAAGTTTTTATTTAAATTCCAGTTAGTTAATATACAATGTTGTATTACTTTCAGGTATATAATTTAACAATTCCATATATCACCTGGTGTTCACCACAAGTGCACTCCTTAATCCCCATCACCTTTTTTACCCATCCCCTCATCCACCTCCCCTCTGGTAACCATCAGTTTGTTCTCTATAGTTAAGAGTTTATTTCTTGGTTTGCCCCCCTTTCTCTTTTTTTCCCTTTGCTCATTTGATTTGTTTCTTAAATTCCACATGAGTGAAATCATATGGTATTTGTCTTTCTCTGACTGACTTATTTCACTTAGCATAATAGTCTCTAGGTCTATACACATGGCTGCAAATGATAAGATTTCATTCTTTTTTATGCCTGAGTAATAGTCCATTATATATACATATACATACACACACACACATACACACACACACACACACACACACACACACACACACACACACCAGATCTTCCTTATCCATTTATCAGTAGATGGATACTTGGCTATTGGGCTATTTTCATAATTTGGCCATTGTAGATAATGCTGTAAACATTGGGGTGCATGTATCTCTTTGAATTAGTAAATTAGTATTTTTGCATTCTTTGGGTAAATCCCTAGTAGTGCGGTTGCTGATTGTAGGGTAGTTCTATTTTTAACTTTTTGAGGAAACTGCATACTGTTTCCAGAGTGGCTGCACCAATTTACATTCCCACCAACAGTGCAAGAGGATTCCCCTTTCCTCATACCCTCACCAACATCTGTTGTTTCTTGTGTTGTTGACTTTAGGAAATTGGGTATTCTTTCAAATAATTCAGATGGGCTGATTCCTTTAAGAGTCTCCCATATGTGAGGCTGTACTTAACTTGAGTGGTGAAAGGGGCCTTGGATATGCCTTCCCAAATCCCAAGGCAGCCATTTCTACCCCTCTGATGCCCTACCATGGTGGACAGAGTGGAGAGGTAAGGCTGACTGCCTTCCGGAGAAAATGAGGTAAACACTCCGGAGCATCTGATCCTCAAACCATGTGGAGGAATTCAATTGACTTCCTCCAGGCTTAGTTCAGAGAGAGGACCTGGCACAGGATAACCTTCTCTTGGACATACCAGTCTAAGTCTAAAGTCTACATCTTAAAGTCTAGATCTTTAGTTTCTCCTTTAGTTTTCCTCCTCATACACCCTATAGAATCATTTGCTTTTTCTCTTTGAGAACTTTTTTCTTTTTTTAAGAATTTATTTATTTACTTGAGAGAGACACAGAGGGAGCACAAGCAGGGGGAGTGGTAGGGGGAGAAGCAGACTCCCTACCGAGGAGGGGACCAAAACACAGGGCTCCATCCCAGAACCCAGAGATCATGACCTGAACCAAGGGCATACACTTAATCATCTGAGGCACCCAGGCATCCTGAGAACTTTTTTTTTTTTTAAAGATTTAATTTATTTATTTGACAGACAGAGATCACAAGTAGGCAGAGAGACAGGCAGATAGAGAGAGAGAGGAGGAAGCAGGCTCCCCGCTGAGCAGAGAGCCTGATATGGGGCTGGATTACAGGACCCTGGGATCATGACCTGAGCTGAAGGCAGAGGCTTTAACCCACTGAGCCACTCAGGCTCCCTGATAACTCTTTTTTAATATAGAAAATATAGAGAACACTAAAATGAACACCTTTGTCCTCACTACCAAGGATTGAAGATTGTTAATATTTTCCTCACACTTTTTTTTACCTATTTAAATAAAATAAAATATCACAGATATTTTGACACCCTTTTGGGGCTCGACTTTAATCCTCTGTTACATCTATGCTCCACTGCTCCCACATGGTGAGTCAATGCTGGTTCACAAACCTGTTTATTCCAGTTGTTCTTGTTTAATTAAATATTGTGCAACGTGATGAAATATGAATGGGAGGAAAAATAATTTATCTCCATGAAAATTAAATTCAGTGCTTTAGGAAGATTTAATAAAGGCAAATCAATAAAAGAAACTGCTGTGAATTAGGTATATGTATGACAACTGTAAAAGATTGATGGTGTTTTGTGTAAATTATAAAACCCAGAAGGATTCTGCATTGCAAGCACTTTGCATATGTTTTTAAGTTCTTGTTCCACTTTAAAGAAGTCAAAACTGAAAGCCTTAGGTGATATACTATTGCTGTGGTTTATGAAAAAAGAAGGGATGCTGAATTCCAAACAGTGGATTCATATGCAAAGTAAAGGTCTTGGTCCTACTTTGAAAGATTGTCAAATGAATATATGTTCATGCAAATTAAAATGAATATTTGAAGTATGCATGTATGTGTGTGGCAAAAGGTATAAATTAAACAGAGAGGACCATGAGTAAGAGAATTCGAATTGAAATTGGTAAGTAGAAGGTAAGAAGTCATTCAGGAAGGTAAAGAGGATGAAGGCCAGATTTCAGGAGAATAAGGTGAAAAATAAAACTACTGTATGGAGAAAAATTAATCAAGAAGCTTAATAGAAATAAATCATTAATAACAAATGGTAAGAGGGATGCCTGTGTGGCTCAGTTGGCTAGGGGTCAGACTCTTGATTTCAGCTCAGGTCATGATCTCAGGGTTGTGGAATTGAGCCCCACATCAGGCTACCTGCTCAGTGGGGAGTCTGCTGGAGATTCTCTCCTCTCCCTCTGCTCTTCCACTGCTCATGTGTGCGTGCCTGCACTCTCTTTTTTTTTCTCTCTAAAAAATATATATAGGGACGCCTGGGTGGCTCAGTTGGTTAAGCAGCTGCCTTCGGCTTGGTCATGATCCCAGGGTCCTGGGATCAAGTCCCACATCCGGCTCCCTGCTCGGTGGGGAGAATGCTTCTCCCTCTCCCTTTGCCTGCTGCTCCCTAGGGTTGCTTGTGCTAGCCTATCTTTCTCTGTCAAATAAATAAATAAATAAATATCTTAAAAAAAAAATATATATATATATATATGTATATATATATATATGTCTTTAAAAAAACAAATCTTAAAAAAAAACAAATGGTAAGAGATAACATTTATTGAATGCTTATTGCGTGTGAGCATGATCTCAGATGTTTTCCATGCACTGTTTTTTCACAAACAACTTAGGAGGTAAGTACAACATTGTCTGTACCAAGTTAGACAGCTAGAAAGCGAAATAGATTTTTCTGTTAAAGCACATTCTGAGGAGGGGAAACCTCAAGATTTTTCTGATGAGAGAATATCCTAGGGAAAAAAATTATAAAAGGTTTAAATCTACAGCAAACTAGGGGCACCTGGGTTAAGTGACCGACTCAGTTTCGGCTCAGGTCACGATCTCATGGGTCTTAGAATCAAGCCCTGTGTTGGGCTCCACATCCTGTAGGGAGTCTGGGTGAAAGACTCTCTCCCTCTGCCCCTCTTCCTGCTCTCTCTTTCTCTCTCTCTCAAATAAACAAATAAATCTTTTAAAAAACAAACTAAGTTATTAAGTGTTCTTACCAATATTCACTTAAATGTGTAAGTTTTTCCCTCTTTACATAGGTGATTTAAAAATTCATCTTTAACAGTTCTGAAGTCCCTTCTAAGTTCACTCAAGTCCCACAGACCGGATGGAGGAAGAAAATAAGAAAAAAAAAAAAGTTAATGTTATGCCTTATAGCTCAGCATAGGGAATGCAGTGAGTGTTCTAAACTGGTCCTACCTTACTTCAGAAACCAAGTGATTTTTATTAGCATCTAAAAACAAATAGGGGCACCTGGATGGCTCAGTTCGTTAAGCATCTGATTCTTAATTTCGGCTCAGTCATGATCTCAGGGTTGTGAGATTGAGCCTTGTGTTGAGCTCCATGCTGAGTCTGGAGCCTGCTTAAGATTCTCTCTCTCTCTCCCTCTGCCCCTCCCCCACTCAAAAAAATTTTTTTAAAAAATGTAATGTTTAAATTTTACTGGTTTCTATCTTAAAGGTGGTCTCTGATTTTTGTCTCTAATTCTGAAGGGCACGCTATTGGGAGCTTAGAATTTTCTCCAACATAAACACAATAAACAGTGCTGCTGAATAAAACTGAGTAATTACTTCAAGAAGAAAAAAAAGATTTTTCCAAATGACTTAAGTAACTTTTGTGTGGCTTATTCAAAAATTTTAAAAAAATGGAACTTTCATCAAAGAAAAACAAATTCAAGAGTAGTTCTCTTCAGAAGAAAAAGCTAAGCTAATTGTATAAGTAAAACTATCTGAAGAGAAATAGTATGAATATTCTTTTCACATTAATGACTCTGAAACCAGTTATCTGCAGAAAACATAACAGATTGAATTTCCATGGCTAATTAAGAACAGATACAGGTTTGATACCTTTGGGATTCTGGCAGCAATGATTCTAATTTTGTGTCCCCTACCAATTTACATTTGCACACAGTGAATGTGACAGTGATAGCCAGATTAGACTGATTATTTTGTCAAATACAGAGTTGCAAAACAACAGAGGCAGAGTAAAGGCAGAGTCACAGAATTTAACCTCTTGAGACATTAATTATCTCACAGTTTTAAACACTGTGGCTCTAATAAATGAACAACAGACTAATACTTAGTAGATGTTACTGATTTTTCTAGCTATGGGAAGAAACAATAGCAAATTAATTAGATTCTTATTTTGCTTTTCAAATTAATTATTACAGTCTACATTTGAAGACTCTGAACCCAGTAAAAGTAAGATATGACTCTCGAATCTACAAATCAGTGCATAGGAACAGTTAACCCTGAAATAGATCCGAGAGTGGATAAAAACCTACCTACTATCTACTAACGGGAGTATCACTAACCAATAGATACAAAATGGATTATTTCACAAAAGACATTGGGAAACACAGTTATTTGAAAGAAATTCAAATTCACTTTGTGCCAAAATAATTCTGGAGAAATTTGAATGGCAATACACATTTTAACCATTAAAAATACTAGAAGAAAATATGAAATTTTAGTTGTATTTAACTGATCTCAAAAGTTAAAAGGACATTTTAAACATAATATCCCTGGAAATACAAGAAAGGAAATCTCAAGAGGTTTTTTAGTATATTCTATCCCATGTTTTGTTCCAGTACTTTAAAAAAATTCCCTTGTTATTATAAGCACTGCTTCTGTAAAGTCCTTACATATGTACCTTTTGCAAATATGGTAAATTCCTAACATTTTTAAAAAAGATTTTATTTATTTATCAGCAGAGAGAGCGCTCGAGAGTACAAGCAGGGGGAGTAGCAGACTCCCTGCGGAACAAGGAACTTGATGAGGGGCTCAATCCCAGAACCCTGGGATCTTGACCTGAGCCAAAGGCAGACACTTAACCAACTGAGCCACCCAGGTGTCCCTTCCATTAATGGTTAATGAGAGTGCTTGTCTCCACTTCTTTCCCAGCCCTACATATTATCAAATTTAAAAGGTTTTTGCCAATCTGATAAGTATCTCATTGTTGCTTCTCGCACTTTTACATTTTTTTTCTTAATTTAGCTCTTTAATCCACTTGCCATTTTATTTTAAGGCTTGTCCAAGTTAAGGACTTCACCATTTTTCCCCTTTAAGATATTGAATGTTCCACCAAAGAGACAGCCAGGTGTCCTAACATCAGTGAATTATCAGTCAGTCCTTTCCTCAATTGTTTGAAATGTCACACCCATCATATACTCGTGTGCACGTATATATTGATCCCTTTTTGTACTCTTGGTTCCATTTTGTAGGTCCTTTTGGACATTTATCTGCCAGTGCCAACTTATGAAATATTCTGGTAACTGCAGGGCACCTAGCTATCTTAATATTCCTCTTTCTCAATAATATATTTTTTTAAGGTGTGGTAAGTTAGTTCTTTTAGTTTTTTCTTTTTTTTAAAGATTTTATTTATTTATTGACAGAGAGAGAGAGAGAGAGGGCACAAGCAGGGGGAGCTGCAGACAGGAGAGGGAGAATTAGGCTCCCGGCTGAGCAGGGAATCTGATATGGGGCCTTATCCCAGGACCCTGGGATCAGGACCTGAGCCAAAGGCAGACGCTTAACCAACTGAGCCAGGTGCCTCCATCCTAACTCTTCTTCTTCTTTTTTTTTTTTTTTTTTTTAAGATTTTATTTATTTATTTGACAGAGAGAGATCACAAGTAGACAGAGAGGCAGGCAGAGAGAGAGAGAGAGAGGGAAGCAGGCTCCCCACCGAGCAGAGAGCCTGACGCCGGACTCGATCCCAGGACCCCGAGATCATGACCCGAGCCGAAGGCAGCGGCCCAACCCACTGAGCCACCCAGGTGCCCCATCCTAACTCTTCTTATCCATTTTCTCTTCTGGATAAATTTTAGAACCAACTTGTCCTGTTAAATCAAGTTGTGGTGAGGGGGTGCTCATTGTCTCAGCTGGTAGAGCATGTGACTCTTTATCTCAGGATCCTGAGTTCAAGCCCCACATTGGGTGTAGAGCTTACTTAAAAGAAAATCCAGTTGAAATTTTGATTAAAATGATAGTGAATTTGTAGATTCATTTGGAACAAACTAAGTTTCTCACCCAGGAATTATGCATGTTTTCCCACTTATTCAGAGATTTATTTTTTCCTTTAGAAAATTTCATGGTTTTCTTCATATGAAGAAAATTTTACATATTTTTACACATTTCTTGCTGAATGAATGAACGAATGAATCAGTGAATTCACAAAATAACTTTTTGTGGTAGATTCAGGGGGTGTAGCGATGAACAAGACAAGTTCCCTGTTCTCACAGAGCTTACGTTCTATTTGAGAAAGATGGTCAATAATCAATAAATTAAAAAGGATCAGATAGTAAGAAGTCCTCTGTAGAGATTTAAAGTAGGATTATTGTAGAGGCTACGTTTAGACAACAGGCTTGTGCCATGGAAACTTGATTACGGCAAAAGGGCCGCAGCAACCACCTGGCTGAACACAGGCAGACCCATCAGTCCACCCAGCTCAAAATGTCCATAAGCCCTAGCTGACCAATGGGCTATTTACATCCAGGCACAGTTACCAAAAAAGGGAAAATTCCATATGTCCCCATACCTCCTTGCCTTCCCACTTTAAATACAGTCCCCACCCATTGCCTCGCGGCAGACAGTCATCGCTCCTTTGCTGTCCTGCTCACTATTCCCTTGCAGTGTATTCAATAAACTTCTTTCTTCTTTGCTCTGCCTGGGGTAAATTCTTTCATTGACTGCACCACTGGCTTTCACCCCACATTTGTTTCCTACATCCAATCAGGTGGAGATATTATGTGATAGAGATATTGGGTGGCTATTTTAGACAGGCTGACTAGGAAAGTCTCTCAATATTTAGACCAAGGTCTGAATAGCAAGAATCCATCTTCATTAAGCTGCTAGAGGTGAAGTGAGCATTCTAAGGAGAGGGAACAGCTAATGCAAAAAGTCCTAAGGCCATTAAATAGCTTAGTTGTTTCAAGGAACAGGAAGCAGGCCATTGAGGCTGGAGTGTAGTGGGGAGGGGGGAAACTGTTAAGAAATAATGTTAGACAAACATTTAGGGACCAAATAGATCATGTAGGTTTTTTTGTTGTTGTTGTTTTTGTTTTAAAGATTTTATTTATTTGTCAGAGGGAGAGAGCACAAGCAGGGGGAGCGGCAGGTAGAGGGAGAAGGAGCAGGCACCCCACTGAGCAGGGGGCCTGAAACATAGTTGGATCCCAGGAGCCTGGGATCATGACCTGAGCCAAAGGCAGACACTTAATCAACTGAGCCACCCAGGCGTCCCTCATGTAGGTTTTCATAAGGAGTTTGTATATTATTTTATTTTATTATTTTTATTAAAGAATAATTAACATACAATATTGTATTAGTTTCAGGTGATATTTATATACATCATGAAATGGTCACCACAAAAATATAGCTACATCTGTGACCATACAAAGTTGTTATATTATAGACTATATTCCCTATGCTGTACATTGCATCCCTATGTCTTATACATTTTATTTTTTATTTCATTTAGTTATTTTTTTAAAAGAAATTTTATTTATTTATTGGACAGAGAGAGAGAGAGATCACAAGTAGGCAGAGCAGCAGGCAGAGAGAGAGGGGGAAGCAGACTCCCCACCAAGCAGGGAGCCCGATGTGGGGTTCGATCCCAGGACCCTGAGATCACGACCTGAGCCGAAGGCAGGGGCTTAACCCACTGAACCACCCAGGCGCCCCTGTCTTATATATTTTAGAACTGGAATATTGTACCTCTTAATTCCCTTCCCTTATTTTATCTATCTCCCCACCCCCATCCATATTGTTTTAAATGTGATGGGAAGTCATAGAGTGTAGTGAGTAGCAAAATGACTTGATCTGATTTATGATTTTGAAAGCTCATGACAGTAGCCAGTGGAAAAAGCACTGCAGGGGAACAGAGTGAAAGAAAAGAGACTTGTGGGGAGACTAATGTAGTGGTTCAAGTAGGGGGTAATAGTGGCTTGGACTGGGCTGACAGTGGTGGGGGCAGTGAGAAGTGGTAGGCAGGTTCAGTATTCATCCTGGAGATTTAGTCAAAAGGATTTGCTGATAGATTAGAAGGATTGGAAACTGGTGGGAGGATGGAATGGGGAGGAGAATGGAGGAAAGAGAAGAACAAAAAAATTCCTAGGTTTTATTTTTTTTTTAATATTTTATTTATTTATTTGAGAAAGAGGGAGAATGAGCAAGGGGAGGAGCAGAGGGAGAAGAAGAAGCAGACTCCCTGCTGAGCACAGAGCCTGCCACAGGCCTCCATCCAGGATGCTGAGATCATGATCTGAGCCAAAGTCAGATGCTTAACCGACTTACCAGGCACCCGAACCCCTAGGGTTTTGTTTTGTTTTGTTTTGTTTTGTTTTACGATTTCATTTATTTATTTGACAAAGAGAGATCACAAGTAGGCAGAGAGGCAGGCGGGGGTGGGGGAGCAGGCTCCCCGCTGAGCAGAGAATCTGACTCCTGCCTGGATCCCAGGACCCTGAGATTATGACCTGAGTGGAAGGCAGAGGCATAACCACCCTGGCACCCCTCAACTCCTAGTCTTTTTTGGGGGTTGAATGGCATAGTGGATGGTGATGCTTACTGATGTGTGTAAGACCGTGGAAGGTGAGCCATGGTCCTGGATGGCATTACCAAGGGAGAGCATATAGGAAAAGCAAAGAGCTAAGGACCAAGCCCTGGTCTCTCCCAACAATTTAAGGTCTGGCTAGGGAGAAATCAGCAACTGAAAATGAGAAGGGGTGTTTTGTCAATGGGGTAGGAAGAAAACCAGGATCGTGTGGTTTCTTTTAAGCCAAGAGAAGAAGTTTTTAAAAAGAAGTGATGATTTTCCTTGTTATGAAGTTTCAAGAAGGAAACTGGTTCTATTTGCTATTTCATTTGGAGCAGAGTCAGAACAGAAAAGTCATCATTAGCTTTGGAAATAAAGTCTGGTTATGTTACAAAAACAGTGCCAAAAGAATGATGGGGATGGTTGCTTGTTTGGAATAGGTTTAGGAGAAATTATAAGGTAGGAATTAGAAGTAGAATTTAGATAGAGACAACTCTTAGAAAAAATCTTCCCGTGAAGAGAAACAGAGAAATGGGATAGTGTAAGGGGTCGGGTAGTTTTTGTTGTTGTTGTTAATTAAAACAGAAATCAGAACATGTCTGTGTGCAGATGGAAATGACCCTGTAAAAAAGGAAAAATTGATGAGGTAGGAGCAAGAAAAGATAAATGGTGAAGTAAAGTTCTGGAAGAGAGAAAAGAAAGGATCTAGAATACAAATGGAGGGTTTAATAGTAGCAAGGCCACTTCATGAAGAGGAAAATGAGGAACTGAGAGGCCACAGTATTGGATGGAAAATGTGGATAGTATTTTGAAAAAGTGGCTGAGATGTGACAAAAATAGTGGAAGAAAGGAAGACAGTGAACCAGGAACAAACGAAGGAGTTCCTAGGGCTCAGTAGGTGATGACATCTTGGTGTAGAATCAGCTGGCAGTACCTTTAAAAGAGCCTGGGTTTTTGAAGAAGAAAGAAAAATGATTTGGAGGCAACATGAAGAGCAGGTTTGAAGATAAGAGTGAAGTAAAATAATCTCCTCCACTTGGAAAGTTGCAAGAGAGGTAGTTTTGCCAGGTGATAAACCAGTTTTCAGTTGGAACAGGAAGTTGATGGGAACATTTAGAGAAGAGGTGAAGAATAAAGGGGAAATGGCTGTTAACAGATGTTGAAATCTTAAGTGTGGAGTGAAATGGTTAGAATGGTTAGTGAAAAGTAGACACTGAATCAGATTAATGAAAGTGGAGGGTAGCATGGAGATGCTAATCAGGCTAATCGTATATGACCTGGAGGCTACTGGTTGTGATTGAGTGAAAAGGATTATAAAGCGTGGTGGAATTATCTTTTTTGTAATCTCTAGGAAGGGAGGGAAGGTGGGCAAACTGTTAAAGATGAGTAATATGGAGCTACACAAACTGTTCTCTCTTGCAGGTCTCATGGTTTGGAGGCCACTGGATTAGAATTGCTAATTTTTCATTTAGGATTTTTGCATTTACAGTTATATAGTCTATAGATTTCCTCCTACTCTTTTTAAAAAAAAGATTTTATTTATTTATTTATTTATTTATTTATTTTTTAATTTATCAGAGAAAGAGAGAGAGTGGGAGAGTACAAGCAGGCAAAGTGGCAGGCAGAGGCAGAGAGAGAGGCAGGCTCCCTACCCAGCAAGGAGCCAGATGGGGGACTCGATTCCAGGACCCCGCATCATGACCTGAGCGGAAGGTGACTTGAGCCACCCCGGTGTCCAGATTTCCTCCTACTCTTTTTTTTTTTTTTAAAGATTTTATTTATTTCTTTGACAGACAGAGATCACAAGTAGGCAGAGAGGCAGGCAGAGAGGGAGGGCG
>NW_019154110.1:11641353-11762978 GCF_002288905.1 Enhydra lutris kenyoni
TATTTATTTCTTTGACAGACAGAGATCACAAGTAGGCAGAGAGGCAGGCAGAGAGGGGGGCGGGGAAGCAGGGTCCCCGCTGAGCAGAGAGCCTGATGCGCCGCTCCATGGCAGGACCCCGGGGATCATGACCTGAGCTGAAGGCAGAGGCTTTAACCCACTGAGCCATCCAGGCGCCCCATCCTCCTACTCTTAATAATTGTTAGGTTTTGATAACTGGATTGTGATCTTCTTTCAAAACAAGCTGGGACTTTATCCAAGTATTTTCACCTTGAAACTATGTGGTCTAGTGTATTTTGATACAGAGGCTTATCTCTTGACTACATTTATTTTCTACGTAACTATAACTACGTAACTATAATTTTATGTAATTCGTATTCTCTACATTTTGAGCTGATTTGGTTAGTCTTATTTTTATTGGTTCAAAGAGTTTTCCTATTTGTACTTCTCGTGACTTTTTTTTTTTTTTTTTTGGTGCCAATTGTTGGATGAACATTTTCCTCACTCCCATTTCTGTATTAGTATCACTCCATTTGAGACTCTCAAAAAACTGTACAGGAAAGGGCACACCGGAGTATTGATGAAGTGGCTAAAATCGGGAAAAAAAATAACTTTTTCTTTTTTAAAGTGAACTTTAAATTGATTCTCTGCAATAAAATTTGCTGCCTAGAACATACTAACCTCCCTACTCTTGAGGCTTCATTTGTGGAAATCGCTGCAAAGGTTTCAGAGCTTACAATACGGCGTACTGGGTGAAGAGGTGGGAACGTAACCAAATTGTTACAGCACAGGCGCACTTGGCAGTTTCCACAAGCTATTTTCAAGTGGTAACTTCAAGTGATACACCAAAGGAATAAAATACTTAACCCAGGGGTCGTTGGAAAAAGTAGTAGGCTTAACAAAAGCTGAAAAGATCTGTTTAAAATTAGCTAAAATATAACCCTCCTAAGTCTCCGACATACCTAGTTAGGTGAGACAGGACTGTTCAGCGGATGGTGGAAATTTTCCCAAGCTTCCTTAACAACACAAACTGGACAGCCTGCTTCAACTCCCGCTCGGATACATCCCACCCAAATCCAGTAAGAGTGCCACACTTTTTTGCAGCGTGCCCACAAACGACCTTCCAAAGTGAGGTTTCCCGCCATTTCACTTAAAGGAATGGAAGGATTACCCCCCGCCGCCCAGCTTCTCTACACTCCTGGGAGGCCCGAGCCTACGGGGCTATCCCCGCAAGGCGGGCTGTGAAACGCCAAGGGCTGTAGGCTGCATTACGATCCCGGCGACCGAGCCCAAAAGGTGACAGCCCAGGCTGCTCGGTAAGTACTCAGCGTACGACGAAAACCGGGAGAGCGAAACCACCCAAAGCAAAAAAGAAAGCCAAGCCCGCCACGGGCGGGCCCAGGGCCCGCGCAGGAGCACCGTGCACAGCCGTTGCTGGGAGGAGCGAGGGTTGGGGGTGGAGGGCGGGCTTGGTCCAACTCGACTCCTGATTGGCCCGGTCCAGAGAGCCGAGTGACGACAACCCGGGAGAACGTCTGATTTGTGTGGTGGACGCGGACAGGCGGGGAAGCGCATTGCGCAGGCGCAGCTGCTCAGCTCCTCTCGTCCTAGAGCTCCGGCCCAGCTCTCGCGGACAAGTCCCGACATCGCGCCCCCCCCCTCCGGGACCGCCCCCTCCCCCCTCTCGGCGTCGTCGAAGATAAACAATAGTTGGCCGGCGGGCTCGGAGTGTGTCTCCCGCCGCCGGATTCGGCGGGCTGCGTGGGACCGGCGGGATCCCAGCCAGCCGGCCATGGCGGGGCTGTACTCGCTGGGAGTGAGCGTCTTCTCCGACCAGGGCGGGAGGAAGTACATGGAGGATGTTACTCAAATCGTGGTGGAGCCCGAGCCGACGGCTGAAGAAAAACCCTGGTCGCGGCGGTCACTCTCTCAGCCGTCGCCTCCGCAGCCGTCACCGCCAGCTCTTGCTGGCAGCGAAGTCTTGGGGAAAGGCCCAGTGGTGGCAACCCGAGAGGCTCGCGACCCTCCCCCGGACGCCGCGGCCTCTCCAGCTCCCGGTCGCTGCTGCCGCCGCCGTTCCTCAGTGGCATTTTTCGCCGTGTGCGACGGGCACGGCGGGCGGGAGGCGGCACAGTTTGCCCGGGAGCATTTGTGGGGTTTCATCAAGAAGCAGAAGGGATTTACGTCGTCCGAGCCGGCGAAGGTTTGCGCTGCCATCCGCAAAGGCTTCCTCGCTTGTCACCTCGCCATGTGGAAGAAACTGGGTAAGTTCGCTGCTTGTTTGCCGCCCGCCTCTTTTTCGGGCAGTTGAGGGCTCTTCTCAGAGCGCCAGCACCGCGTGGTCCCCGGCTCCGAGAGCGCTACAAAGTGCACATTGGTGGGAGTGAAGTCTCTCCTCGGTCGGGTCGCGCTTTCCAGGGCGGGTGGAGGGCCGGCCAAAGTGGCCCCGGGAGAGATCGGATCGCTCTATTCCGCCGCCGCCCGGCGCCTTATTTCCACCCTCCCAGAAGCCAGGAAAGCGGTCCTCTCCCGGCATCACTTTTTTGGTGGCAGGCTGCGAATAGTGTTTGAAACCTGGCGCCAGATTTTGGCCAAAAGATGAATTCAGAACACTTGGTACCTGAGCCCCACGCAAAGGAAGCCGGAGACGGCAGAAATGAGACTGCTGCCTTAGAATCTGTCATAATTTTTGCTCTTGAAGGACTTGTCCCTGTCGGGTTGCCTCCTACCGGTGGTGTCCGTTCACCAAATTGACCCTAGGTGGCTGGCAGTTGGAGTATACTGTAGACTAATTAAGAAGGTCAAATGTAATCATCCAGCGACTTAAATAAAGTCTTGGGAGGAATTCGGTTGTGTTGATCATAAAATGGGTTTAGGATCTTTATGGTTGTACTGCTTATGAAAAACAGAAGCGAAGAATGCGTTGTTAGGTCTTAAACTGGCCCCACGTTAGGGGTGTGTGTTAAATTCTACTAGGGCTTTTTAAAGGTATACTTTTTTTTTTTTTTTAAGTTGCCTTCGCGAATTGCTGTCAGTTCTCACCAGTTACCAGTTAGAAGTTGTAACTGCCCGTCAAAGTTATAAGAGATAGGAAATTACTGATCAGCTAAAAGGAAATAGCTTACTTTCTAAAAATTCGGGGGAATTGTAGTTTCATCTAAACTTTAAATTAGTTTTCTAAAGTATCCAGTGTTTCTGTACCCGACATGTGTTATCATACAGACTTAGAGCTGGTTTTGCATTGCGCTGTATGAATGGCGTGAGTCTTTTTTAGAGAAAAAATCGTAACTTCTGTCATTTAAAAAAATCCTCTTGTTCAATGGTAGCGTAATGTTGCTTTATTTATAGCAGAGGGATAGAGAGAGAAGAGTGTAAAGATTGGTCAAACATAGAACATTTTTTACAAAGGTATTGTCATAGAGTTGTAGACTAGCTTCTTTTGAAGTCTGTTTTCTGTTTGTCTGGCTTTCTGCCAAAAATTGTTTGATTGACTCATAGAACAACCAGTCCTCCTGTCAGAGGCGTTTCCCGTCCAATCCCAGAGGCCCCTATTATTTGTTTTGTTTTTGTGTAGGCAGAGCAGAACTGCAGTGTATTCCAGAAATATGTCATTTCATGGCTTGCAGGCCAACCAGGAGTGGACACCGAGATAACTAGATAGAGGAAGATTAGACACAAAGAACTATGAAGAGTACTATGTTTATTTTGCAGTACACTTGGAGCAGCATGAATTTGCCATATATTTGAGCTAAAAGAATAAAGCATAAACCCTGTTACTTGGGCTTTTTTTTTTTTTTTTTTTTTAATAAGGCATGGACCATGCCGTCAAATGCAAATGTGTATGTTTTTTTGACATACACGTGCTTTTTGAGTCAAACTTTGACTCCTATGAGGCGTGGTTTAGAGCTTTGTATACCAAATACTCAAGTTTGCTTTGTTCCACAACCAAGCCTTGTACTCCATCCTTGAAACTTGAATTACAAAAAAGAAAATGCTGAGTATATGAAAGTCTTGACACAGGAGATGCAGGTTTTTAAGAAAAATTGTACTTCAGTCCCAAATTCATGGGTGGCTCCTCAATTTCTATAAAATAAACAAACTGCAGGTTGTAATATGCAGGCCAAGCCCTTTCCACTCCAACTTTAGACTCCCTATTCCATTTTATCTGTTACTCACATTTCCAACACAGTAGTCTACTCACCTTTTCCCCATGGCACACTGAAATATTCCATTTTCTTAATTCTCCCCCAAAAAAGAAAACTGAAAAATAAACTCAAATCTCTAAGTCCGTTTGTTTTCTTCTGTGAAGACTTGTTTCTTTTGGAATTAAGCATTCTTTGTTTCTACTTTTGTAGTGCTCATTAGGTTATAGCAGTGCTTCCCAAACTTTTTGTTCTTAGAACGCTTTTTGTTCTTAAATGATTGAGGATCCCAAAGATCTTTTGTTTATGTGGGGTACATCTGTCACATTTACTCTGTGAGAAATTAAAACAGAAAATTTATATTTTTTAATCTATTAAAAATAAACTAAATATATGTTAATATATTTAAGTGAATATACTATTCATAATTCATTATCTCTTTAGTAAATATTCATTATTAATATATAATTTAAATGAAAAGTCACTTTTTAAAAATTAATACTGAAATAAATATTCTCATAACTGCTTCTGCATTCTGTCTGTTGTGCTGTGTTGTCTGGTTGAAGTACATAAACAAGGCAGCCTCACATGTATAGTAGGAAAAGGGAGGAATAGTTTAGTAGTGTTTTCAGATATTCTGGATATTCTACACCAAAGTGATTGTTTCTTAAGGTTAATAAAAATGGAATCTGAAATCTAATCAAAGGACTTTTTGTAGTTTTACATTGAAATCCCATTGGTCTGTCTTGCACTTTTTAAAAAGATTTATTTATTTATTTATCTGAGAGTGAGAGAGAGAGATCACAAGCTGGGGCAGGGGGCAAAGCGAGAAGCAGACTCCCCGCTTGAGCCCCATGAGGGGCTGGATCCTAGCACCCTGGAATCATGACCTGAGCTGACCGCAGGTGCTTTACCGACTGAACCACCCAGGTGCCCTTGTGTTGTACTTTGAATAAATCTTTTACCTGTGTGTTATTTATGACATGGTACATTAGTTGCTTGGAAAATAGTATTTCACAGAATTATGCAGATCTAAATACTGAGGTATTTTTTTTTATGTAATATGAAAATATCACATTTGTAAATATTTCTGACCTCATCAGAAAAGTTTTAAGATTTGGAAGCTATCAAGTTCACTGTAGTGGATACACATTTTCCAAATGTAAGTTTTTTAAGCAGCAATTAGAAATTTATCACTGGTAACAAATAGTCTCAGTTGTTTTTTCTTTCTTTCTTTCTTTCTTTTTTTTTAAGATTTTATTTATTTATTTGACAGACACAGCAAGAGAAAGAATATAAGCAGGAACAGTGGGAGAGGGAGAAGCAGGCTCCCCGCTGAGCAGGGAGCCTGATGTGGGTCTTAATCCCAGGACCCTGGGATCATGACCTGAGCCCAAGGCAGACACTTAAAGACTGAGCCACCCAGGTGCCCTTCTTTTATTTTCTCTTCCTTCCTTCCTTCCTTCCTTTCTTTCTTTTCTTTCTTTTTTTTTTTTTTTAGAGATTTTTGTTTGTTTTTTGTTTTTAAGATTTTATTTATTTGACAGAGAGCACAAGCAGGGGGAGCAGCAGGCAGAGGCAGAGGGAGAGGGAGAAGCAGGCTCTCCGCCGAGCAGGGAGCCCAACATAGGGCTCAATCCCAGGACCCTGGGATCATAACCTGAGCCGAAGGCAGACACTTAACAACTGAGCCACCCAGGCACCCCTGTCAGTTGTTTTTCTTGAAAGGGAGAGGCTCACTTTGTTTAGTTTGAAAAAAATGTATGTCAGATGCCCAAGTCTTACTAACAGAGTTTATCAGTCTTCCAAGTAAAAATGATGACCCATGAAAAATGGGGTTATTTCATTCCATAATTCACAGAGTCAGAAGTATTCATGGGTGGAGCTTTAATAAAATTTTTATTGTGTTTTATTGTTTTAAATTTTATTGTGATATCAAGGACATTCTTAAACTGGTTTGCCTTTTTTTTTAAACTGCAAGTGGGTGGCTATGGAGAATACAGTGACTGCTAGCTCATTTTGGTGTCACTGCCTCGATTCCTAATAAAACCAGCAGTTTTGCCACTGTTTTTGAACCATCAGTGCAAATGTCAACACAGTGAAAAGGGCAAATAAACTCTTAGAATTATTATGAAAATAATTTTGGCTTTGTGAAATTCCTGTAAAGATCACACAGACCACTGTGAGATAACCAATATGTTTTATCTGCCTCTCAGATAAATCTTAAGGTCTTTGGTAGGGGGGTGTCTTATATACTTTATCATTAATCTGTAAGAGCTGATTCCTTGCTCAAAGTAGCTGTTAGTTTAGTTGAATTTCTGTGGGTGAAATGATTAAATTGGCTTTGTTACTTTTATTTTTTTAATTTAAAAAATTTCCCCCTTTTAAAAGTTGTAAAATACACATAAGATTTACCATTTTAGCCAATTTTATGTGTACAATTCAGTGGTATTAAGTACACTCACGGTATTGTGCACCCATCACCACTGTCCATTTTCAGAATTTGTTCATCATCCCACAGAAACTCTAATCATTAAATGGTAGATCCCCATTACCCTCTTCTCCACCCCCTGGTAACCTCTGTTTTACTTTGTGTTGCTATGAATTTGCCTATTCTAGGTACCTCATGTAAGTGGAATCATATAGTATTTGTCCTTTGTCTTATTTTACTTAGCATACTGTCATTAAGGTTCATCCAAATTATAGTATGTATCAGAATTTTTTCCTTTTTAATGGTGAATAATATTCTATCCTATGTGTATACGACATTTTGTTTATCCATCCATCTGTTGATGGACATTTGGGTTGTTTCCTTTTGGCTGGTATGAATAATGCTATTGTGAATAAAGGTATGTAAGTGTTTGGTTCTGTTTTCAGTTCTTTTGGGTAGAAACCCTAGAAGTGGAATTAAAGTCCTTTTTTTTTCATTTATTTTCTTTTTATTATTTCTTGATCTCAAGTTACAGTATGTGCCTAATTTATGTATATTCACATGTATGGATTTACTGTTCTTATGTTTGCCTTCTAAGAAATAATGTTTTAAAGTTTGTGCTTTTTTTAGGTTTGTTCATTTGAAATAATGTTCGTTTTGCCTCTTTTGATAGTTCAAAGAAAGTAGTCAAACAAATTGCAGTTTTAGTTCCTATGTGTCTGGAACTATGGTTTACTTAGGTTATCAAGAGAACCCCTGGAAAGATAATAGTACATTGTTGAAATAAATGTGATCTCTGATGTGATTGTGGGAAATTTACCACAGTACTTGTAGAGGAAGATGAAATATGGAATTTTTTTTGAAGGACTGTTACTTCCTTCCCCTTCCTTCCCCTTTTTGATTTTCATTATTATTAGACAGTATAAATATTTCAGAAATTGCTAGAGAGAGGGTGTGTGTGTGTGTGTGTGTGTGTGTGGCATGCATGCATTACTTTTGCTGGTATGAAATGATTCCAAAATAATAAAATGTAGGTGATGAATATGTCTAAAAAGATTTTTAAAATTTCTTTTTCTTTTTTTAATATTGTTTTAAATTTTAGGGACGCCTGGGCGGTTCAGTGGGTTAAAGCCTCTGCCTTCGGCTAAGGTCATGATCCCAGGGTCCTGGGATCAAGCCCCGCATCCGCATCCGGTTCTCTGCTCAGCAGGGAGCCTGCTTCCTCCTCTCTCTGAATACCTCTCTGCCTGCTTGTAATCTCTGTCAAATAAATAAATAAAATCTTTTTTTTTTTTTAAAGATTTTATTTATTTATTTGTCAGAGAGAGAGAGAGGGAGAGAGAGCAAGCACAGGCAGACAGAATGGCAGGCAGAGGCAGAGGGAGAAGCAGGCTCCCTGCTGAGCAAGGAGCCCGATGTGGGACTCGATCCCAGGACGCTGGGATCATGACCTGAGCTGAAGGCAGCTGCTTAACCAACTGAGCCACCCAGGCGTCCCAATAAATAAAATCTTTAAAAAAAAAATGTTTTAAATTTTAATTCCATTATAGCTAAAATAAAGTGGAAGTTTCGCTACCTTACTGTGACTGAGGTTCAGAGCATTTACTCTAACTCTAAAGAGTATGACCAAGGGAGGGTTGCCTGGGTGGCTCAGTTGTTAAATGTCTGCCTTTGGCTTAGGTCAGGATCCCAGGGTCCTGGGATGGAGCCCTGCATTGGGCTCCCTGTGCAGCAAGAAGCCTGCTTCTTCCTCTACCACTCCCCTGCTTGTGTTCCCTCTCTCTCTCTCTCAAATAAATAAAGAAAATCTTAAAAAAAAAAAAAAAGAATATGACCAAAGAATTATGAAGGAGCTCGTCTTAACCTAAATTGTTGGTTATAGATTTGGCGGGTAGTTTTTGTTACCTCAAATTTAGAGAGACTGAAACAAAAAGAAAATGGGAGGGATAGAGGGAAAGACAAGGGAGAGTGAGATAGAGCTAAATTTGAAGAAGGGTTCTATTAAATCCAAGAATTTAAACCCATTTGGTATTTCTCAGTTTTTATTTTCAAGGACCTTCACCCTCTCACACATCACATGTTTGGAAGAGTTTGCCATATTTTTCAAGTACTGATTTTTTTCTATTTTTGTTAAATCATTTTTTACTTTTGATCAGTATTAGATAACCTGTTACCACTTGTTCATATATCAATAATTCATTCCTTTTTACTACTGAGTAGTATTCCATTGTATAGGTACACCACAATTTGTTTATACATTCACCTGTTGATGGGCATCTGGGTTGTCTACAGTTTTGGCTATTACAGATAAAGCTGATGTAAAGTTTTTCTTTACAGTAGAAGGCCACTAATAAATGTAGAAGGAATGATAGACTTTTAGAAAATCATATTTTTTAAAAAAGATTTTAGTTATTATTTGACAGAGAGAGACACAGCAAGAGAGGGAACACAAGCACGGGGAGTGGGAGAGGGAGAAGCGGGCTTCCTGCTGAGTAGAGAGCCCGATGTAGGGCTCGATTCCAAGGACCCTGGGATCATGACCTGAGCCGAAGGCAGACGCTTAATGACTGAGCCACCCAGGCGCCCCAGAAAATCATATTTAGTAATAATGATTTCAGTCAAGAAACATCAGTGAATACTAAAAGTAGTGGGTGAAAATTAGAGGAACAGAATTATATGTTAGTTTCTTATTGGGTAGCTTAGAGCAATAGAAATTTATTCTCTCATGGTTCGGGAGGCCAGAAGTCTGACATCAAGGGACATCAAGGTGTTAGCCTCTGTTTTGGAGGCTCTGAGGGAGAATCTGTTACATGTTCTCTCCTAGCTTCTGGTGGCTGCCCTCAATTTTGGCACTTCTTGGCTTGTAGATACATTACCTAGTTTCCACCGTCTTTATATCACCTCCTTTATGTCTTCTTCCCTTCTCTTTTAAGGACACCTGTTTTAGGATTTAGGGCCCACCCTAATCCAGGATGATCTCTTCTTAAGATCTTTAACCTAATTACGTCTGTGAAGACCCTTTTCCCAAGTAAGGTCACATTCACAGGTTCTGGGTGGGCCTGACTTTCATGGGGGAGGGAGGACCATTCAACCCACTACAAGGAGTTTTATATTATCTCAGATTATTTTCCCACAAATACTTATTAATTACAAGGGGGAAAAGGTTATAGTGGAGAAACTTGGTAGATACCATCTTAATCAAGTGACCAAAGGTAGCATCATTTTTAATGGATAAATTGAAACTGTATACCACTTGCAATAAAAAGATCGTATTTAACACTTCTGTGATATTCCTGCCAAAATGCATAATCTGAATACAAACATGAGGAAACATGAAACAAATCCAAATGGAGAGACAGTCTTGAAATGATTGGTCTAGTACTCTTAAAAAGCATCAGGGAAGCAGAGGAATTGTTCCAGATTGAAAGACTAAAAGAGACATGATGAGTAAATATAATAAAGTGGTTCTGAGTATTATCCTTTCATTATAAAGCATATTATTAGGATAATTGATAAAAATTTGATTAAGATCTCTAGAATAGATGTAGATTTCTGATTTTGTTGGTAGAATGTGGACATGTAGGAATTAGATAATGCAGTTGCATTTGGGAGTGTAGTCTATCTTGTTGGCCATTTAGTCTCTATCAGTTCAAGAAAAAGAAATTCTTTGGGGGCGCCTGGGTGGCTCAGTGGGTTAAGCCTCTGCCTTCAGCTCAGGTCATGATCTCAGGGTCCTGGGATCGAGCCCTGCATCGGGCTCTCTGAGCAGCAGGGAGCCTGCTTCCCTATCTTTCTTTCCCTCTGCCTACTTGTGATCCCTCTCTGTCAAATAAATAAATAAAATCTTTAAAGAAAAAGAAAAAAGAAATTTTTTGAATTATTCATGCAAAAAAGAAAAGGCAAACCTTAAGTAACAGGTCTCAGAAAGATGAGACATCTGAATATCTCCAGGAATTCAGGTAGCAGTTTCATCAGGGCCCTACTGCTACATGCATACCAGATAGCCAGGGTTATGTTTATTTGTTTCACTAAAGAGGATAAATCAGAAAGAGCAGCTGCATTTAGGGTCACCATTTGAATATAATCCATTGTCATTTTCCAAGAGCAATCAGACTTTCTACCCCCTGCTTTCTTGTTTTAATGGTGACAGCTAATCTTTGTGATTCTCTGAGAGATGAAGTAATGCTTTTAGTTTACTATTTTGGAGGAGAGTATCATTATTGGGATGCTCCAAAATCTTACACTTGGCCTTTTCTACTATAATAGACATACTCACCTATCAATTAAGAGCTATGAGGGGAAACTGTTCATTGCTGCAGTTATTTGGGGACTAAACTACCTGTGGGATAGGTTTGGGGTTCCACAGAGTTTGAGGTGGACTGGATTCATAGTCTTACTTAGTACTTGACCTCCATGAGTCTTAGCTCCTGACCAGTGGATTGTGGTTTTGTTCTGCAGCTCCAGATTTATCTTAGAGCCATCCTTCAGTGGTTACTCAGTGATGTATTTCTCTTTCCTCTGCATAAGCTACACGTGAAAATGGCCACATACCATTTTGAAGAAGATTAACAGAACTCCTTTAACTAAATATGGAAGATTTTTTTTGGTTTTTGTTTTGTTTCTTGTTTTGTTTCGGTCCTTTAAATCAAATAAGGCCTTGTGAGTGACCATTCTGGAGATCCATTTTTTTCTTCTGCCTTGTTGTCAGATAGGTAAGGTGACCCTACCAACTTTGCTTTGGGTTGTTAACTGCTCCTGTCTGATCTGTCACCTCAGGGTTCTCCCATCCCCACACAGATCAGAGAACCAATTTTAGTTTCAGCCTCTTTTATTAGTATTCCTTGCCTAGAGAGGAGTCAATAAAAAATGTTTAAAAGATTTTGGTGTTTACATGATTACTTCCATAAGCATTTAAGTTGAAGAAGGTCATCTGAATCTTTCTTGGGAATGGATATATGGGATTCATATGTAAGTAATAGAGTAATTATTTCCTCTCTTTCACTGTGTTTGTTTTCTGGAGCTGCTGTAAAAAAAGTTCCAAAAATTGGTTGTCTTTAAACAAAAGAAATTTATTGTTTCAGTTTTGGAGGCCTAAAGTTCAAAATCTAGGTGTTGGCAGGGCCATGCTCTCTCTGTACTCAACTCTGAAAGCTTTAAGGGAAACGCTTATCTTGCCTCTTCTAGCTTCTGATGTATACTGGCAATCCCTGGCATTCCCTGACTTGTAGATGTGTCATTACTCTAGTACTTTGCATCTTCTCCCTATGTGTCTTTACATCATCTTCCTTCCGTGTGTTTGTCTTTGTGTTAAAGTTTTCCCTTTTTATAAGAGCACCAGTCATATTGGGTCAGGGCCCACCCAAATGACCTTATTTTAATTTGATTACCTCTCCAAAGTCCGTTTCCAAATAAGGTCACATTCTGAGGTACTGGGTATTAGGATTTCAGATATCTTTTTTAGAGGGACACAATTGAATCCATAATCCATCATCCCAAATCATATCAGTCAGTCATAACAAATTTGTTGTTTTTCAGAGTCGTATGGCCTTTTAGGCCAGGTCTGAGTCTAGGTTTGCATTAGATGACCCAGAAAAGTTTTATAACCACAGTTCTAAGCTAGTATGCTGACTACAGACTGTCTGCTTATTTGCCCACTATTTCTTTATTGATAAGGTTAGCCTTATCTTACCACTGTATAACATGGGCTGTTTGTTACCATCTGGACTGTTCCATAACTAATTGACATTTTTCTGAGGGATAGTGCCCTACAAGCTATTTGTGATACAAGTTATATATTACAATTCTTTGAAAGTAACACTAACTTGGTCTGCATTAAGGAAGGAAAAGAACAGGGGAATTATTGGAAGGACATTCAGTAGGTCACAGAATTAATAGGAAGACTAAACCAGGTCTCAGAGTGGACAGAACCAGGGTACCTCTGGGGCTCTAGGTGATAGGAACTAGTGGACACTGATTAAAAGGTTTTAGTCTGTGGGATGGATCAGCTCCACAATTTTCTGGGATTATGCCTTTCTAAGATGCAGATATCTGAAAGAGTCTTACCTAGTTTAGGTCATTTGCCCTCTAGGCTAGAACAAGCAAGTTTTTCAGTTGCATTAGAGAAAGACTGCATGCAGTGGAGGCTGTGTACTCCAGAACAGAATTGGGATGCTCGTACTAGGAGGAGGGATGGGGGGCTGGACAGGTGCACACTATATTTAGTACTATTAATAAGGGCTCAAGTGAAAGCCACATAGCTTTATGCTTCATTTGGATTATTCCCTCAGGGAAAAAAAATACTCAAAGCTGAATCATTTGTTTAAAGGATGTAGATCTTTTGATGGTTGTGGGTACTTGTTTTCAAATTGCTTTCCTGAAAGCTTTTACATCTCCATACCACTTTGGTGTTAGAATTCTGTAACAGCTCTTAGCATAGTGATTTAGGAGTATGTTACACTGCCTGGGTTTGAATCCCAGATTTTCCAGTTACTATCTATATGACCTTGGGTGAAGCTTCTTTGATCTGGAGCATCCTCATCTCTAAAATAGAGATGATGATAGTACTTCCCTCCTGAGAGTTACATAACTTGGTACATATTATTTGGTACATGGTAAGTACATAAGTACCTCAAGTTTTAAATTTATCACAAAAAACATACACATTCTGTACTTATTTATAGTAGTTTTATTTTATTTAGAAGTTTCATCTTTTTTTTTTTTTTTTGAAAGATTTTATTTGACAGAGCGTGCACAAGTAGGCAGAGGGAGAGGGAAAAGCACACCCCCACCCCCACTGAGGAGCGAGCCTGATGCAGGACTTGATCCCAGGACCCCAACACCAGGATCATGACACAAGCCAAGGGGAGACGCTTAACCGACTGAGCTGTCCAGTCCCCCCTAGAAGTTTTGTACTTTTGTTACAAAATTTATTTTTCTTTGTTTTAATGGCTCATACATATTTTCTTACTAAAAATACTTTCTGTAAGTTAGAATTCATGTACTGTCTAATATGCTCCTCGGTTTTTTGTTGTTGTTGTTTTTAAGATTATTTGACAGAGCGAGCACAAGCAGGGGGAACAGGAGAGGGGAAGCAGACTCACCACTGAGCAGGGAATCTGACAGGATTCCCTGGATCCCAGGATCCCAAGATCATGACCTGAGTGGAACGCAGAGGTTTAACTGACTGAGCACTCAGGCACCCAATATGCTCCTGGTTTTAAGAGATTTATTTATAAGTCATTTTTTAAAAATTAAAAAATTAAAATGTAAAGTGGAGAACAAAAATTATAAAGATGTCTATTCCTTAATATATAAATTTATTGCAGTTTTAATCAGATGTTCAACAAGGTTTGTTTTTTTAAAGATTTATTTGAGAGAGAGAACACGAGTGGGAGAGGCAGAGGGAGAGAGAATCTCAAGCAGATTGCACAGTGAGCACAGAGTCAGATGTAGGACTTGATCTCACTCACGACCCTGAGATCACAACCCGACCTGAAACCAAGAGTCAGGCACTTAAACGACTGTGCTGCCCAGGCACCCCAGGGTTGGTTGGTTGGCTGGTTTGTTTTTTAATTTCCAAGTTGCTTCTAAAGTTTATTTGGAAAAATTCTTGAGTATTGAGAAAGAAGAATAATTGGGGGATACTTAAACTCTCAATTATTGAAAAGAACCATAAATAGAATAGTAGGATGAGTCTAGAAATAGATCCGAGGCAAAATGTAGCATATGATGAAAGGTGACTTTTCTTTTTTTTTTTTTTTTTTAAAGATTTTATTTATTTATTTGACAGAGAGAGATCACAAGCAGGCAGAGAGGCAGGCAGAGAGAGAGGAGGAAGCAGGCTCCCTGCTGAGCAGAGAGCCCGATGCGGGGCTCGATCCCAGGACCCTGAGATCATGACCCAAGCCGAAGGCAGCGGCTTAACCCACTGAGCCACCCAGGAGCCCCGAAAGGTGACTTTTCAAATGAAGAAAGCATGGATTTTTTTTCAGTATTTTAAGATCATTGCAGAAAATCTCTTTGTACATGTTAGGGCTTTTGACCAAAAAATGTGATTTAAATATTAATATTGTATCTTTGAATATCTCCCCTCCCTTTTTTAAGCTCTTTTTCTTCTTTTCCATCTTATAGGTGCTTTTTGCATACAGTTGGTTAATTTTAGGTAAATTTTATTTTTTGAATGTGCCTAAAACCCTTTCTTTCTGGGACTTCACCTCCTTAATTTATTATGATAGTAGATTTTTATCTTTTTGGGTTCTTAGCTGCAGAAAAAAAAAATTCTGTTTTAGCTTGCTTGAAAAGAAAAGGTTTTAGTAAGATCTGTAATTAACCCACAAGATAACTGAAAGGGCTGAAGAAACATTCAGCATACTCTAGGCTAAGCTTTCTAGGAATAATAATATCTGTAACCATACTGGGAAATTAGATGGGCTAGGGAGTTGTGTGCTGTGATCTATGCCTGTATAATTGATGCCTTCTTCCTGCTTCCTTTTTTTCTAACTTTAAACAAATTGTGAAATATAGCATACATACAGAAAAGGCCATAGAACGTAAATGTACACTTCAATGAAGAGTTGTAAAATGAACACCATCTGGTTAAGAAAGAGCATTGCCTGTACTATAGAAGCTCCCATATGTCTTTTCTCATCTCATATTTTTTTTTTTTAAGATTTTATTTATTTATTTGACAGAGAGATCACAAGTAGGCAGAGAGGCAGGCAGAGAGGGAGGGGGAAGCAGGCTCCCCGCTGAGTGGAGAGCCTGATGCGGGGCTCGATCCCAGGACCCTGAGATCATGACCTGAGCTGAAGGCAGAGGCTTTAACCCACTGAGCCACCCAGGCGCCCCTCATCTCATATTTTTAATCTTCTCTCGGGGTAACCGTCATCCTGACTTTTGTGGTGATAGTTCTGTAGGGGTTTACTTGTTTTCTTTTCTTTTAAAAGGTTTTATTGATTGATAGCCTGTGGGGTGGGGCAGAGGGAGAGGGAGACAGAACGTTAAGAGAGAGAATCTTAAGCAACCCGGATGTGGGACTGGATCTCGGGGCCCTGAGATCATGACCTGAGCCCATATGAGCCGTGCAGCTCCGAACATTCTTATATTATGTGTGCACATGTACATTAATTCATGATCTATGTCTAGGGATAGTGAGTAATTGAAGTGTACACATATCTTCATTTTTGATAGTGCCTAGATGTTTTCTGCAGTGGTTATGTCCGTTTATACTCCCAAGAGTAGTTGATAGAACATGTTCCACATTCTTAATCACAGTTTCTATTGTCAGACTTTAATTTATGCAGTCTGATAATTATATAGTGATATCTCATTGTGGTTTTTAATTTGTATTTCCCTGCTGATTAAAGAAGCCGGACACCTTTGCGTGTTTTTTTTTTTTCTCTTTGGATTTCCTGTTTTGCAAAAGGCCTGTTCAAGCATTTTGTCCATTTTTCTGTTGCATAGTTTGTCTTGTTGATTTGTTTTGTAGGAGCATTTTTATATTCTGGATACCATCTTTGTGGTGTGTTATTATAAACTACATGTGACTGTCTTTTCACTCTAGTAATAGTATCTTCTGATGAACAGAAATTCTTTTTTTTTTTTTCTTAAGATTTTATTTATTTATTTGACAGTGATCACAAGCAGGTAGAGAGGCAGGCAGAAAGAAAGATGGGGAAGCAGGCTCCCTGCTGAGCATAGAGCCGGATGTGGAGCTTGGGAGCTTGATCCCAGGACCGTGAGATCATGACCCAAGCTGAAGGCAGAAGCTTAACCCACTGAGCCACCCAGGTGCCCCTGATGAACAGAAATTCTTAATTTTAATGGTAGTATAGCTTCTTACTCATTTTCTTTATATGGCTAGTCCATCCTTTGTCTTTAGGAAGTCCCTTCCTATTCTGAGGTCATGAGTATACCTTCCTGTATTTTCTAAGCTATTTTAGCTTTGCTTTTCATATTGTCATTTAATGTATCTGGAATTTTTTTGTTTTGTTTTTTTGCTTGGCATCAGAGACCCAGAATGTTTAGTTTATTATTTTGTTTTGTTTTGTGTAATCTTGTTGCAATTCCATGTACCAAAAGTCAATCTTTTTTTTAAAAAAAGATTTTATTTATCTATTTGACAGATGGAGATCACAAGTAGGCAGAGAAGCAGGCAGAGAGAGAGGAGGAAGCAGGCTCCCCGCTGAGCAGAGAGCCCGATGCGGGGCTTGATTCCAGGACCCTGGGATCATGACCTGAGCTGAAGGCAGAGGCTTTAACCCACTGAGCCACCCAGGCGCCCCCCCCCTTTTTTTCTTTTTGAGATTTTATTTATTTGAACGGGAGGGAAGGGGCAGAAGGAGAGGGAGAAGCTGACTCCCTGCTGAGTAGTGAGCCTGACTCTGAATCTCAATCCCATAACTGCCTGAGCCACCCAGGCACCCCCGAAAGTCAGTCTTTTCTCTACTAATCATATATCAAGTGTTTAAAAATGCATGGGTCTGTTTCTGTGCTCACTATTCTGTTCTTTTGGTCCACTAGTTTACAACTTTTCCATAAAGATCTTTTTCCATAAAGGTTAGAGATTTGTTAGCACTATTCCCAGATACAGTATACCTTTTGCTGCTATTGTGAATGGTATCTTTTTTAAAAGTTACATTTTGTCATTTTTTGTGGCGGGCTTATGGAAATAGCATTGTTTGTTTGTTTTTAAATATAACAATGTCTATATTCAGTAGCCTTACTGAACCTTATCAGAGCCAGTAATCTATAAATGCTTTTGATTCTTCCGCAGATGTTTTCTTGGGGGCCATTTTCTCTTTGTATAATCTTGACGCCTCTTAGGCTATTTGCTTTTAAATAATGATCATAACAATAAAAACTAACATTTATTGAGCACTTACTATGTGTCTGGTACTGTTGCAGGTCGTTTTACATGCGTAAATTTATGAATTTCTGGCTTCATTAATATTGGTAGCCATTCTTTTTCCCTCAGCAATTGTGAGGGTCATTATTTCATTACTTCAGGCAGCCCTCTGCTGTGGTGACAGGGCATTCTGTAGGGTGGATTCCATCTGCAGGATGAGATGAGATGCGCTGTAGGATTAAAGAAATGTCTTTTCAGCTATGTAATGTTGTAAAGAAAAGAAGTCTAGGGGCGCCTGGGTGGCGCAGTGGGTTAGGCCTCTGCCTTTGGCTCAGGTCATGATGCAGGGTCCTGGATCGAGCCCCAAATCGGGCTCTCTGCTCTGCAGGGAGTCAGCTTCCCCCCTCTCTCTTTGCCTGCCACTCTGCCTACTTGTCATCTCTGTCTGTCAAATGAATAAATAAAATCTTTTTTTTTTTTTTTTAAAGGAAAAGAAAAGAACTCCAATTAGTCTGACTATGCTAGAGTTGCCTTGTGGCTTTGAAAGTTGTGTGGTACCCCATCCAGTTTTTTAGGCCCTTTTTCTTCTGCCTCATCTTGGTTGAGACCCTCTTGTCTCTATCAACAGATGCATCACTTCCCTTAAGAGAGGTTATTCTAGGGACACCTGGGTGGCTCAGTTGGTTAAGCCGCTGCCTTCGGCTCAGGTCATGATCCCAGGGTCGTGGAATCGAGTCCAGCATCAGTCTCCTTGCTCGGCAGGGAGCCTGCTTCTCTCTCTGCCTCTGCTTGCCACTCTGCCTGCTGGTGTTTCGAGCTCGTGCTCTCTCTCTTTCTCTCTCTCTCTCTGATAAATAAATAAATAAATAAAATCTTAAAAGAGAGAGAGAGAGAGAGGTTATTATAGGAACTGGTCACTTAGGAACTAAAATATTTTACTTTTTACTGTGCAGAGAGTTTAGGCATTGACCTAGCTCCTGCAGTTTTAAATAAATCTGCCAAGCTTCTACTGTCCATTCCTATCTCAGCCTTTGCCACTGTCTCTGAATTAGAGCTTTTCAGGGACTGTTAAGAGGGAAAACTGATGTATTGCCTTTACAATTGTGCTTTTCACATATATTGGACTACAAGTTTTGTATTCTGATTTTTCCCTTAGTATAATTCCATTTCTTTAAGATTCCAGGGTTTCCTCAGATTTGTGTATGACTTTCCTCTGTGTTTCATGACTGCTGTGGACTTTTTCTAATATTTATATGCTGTTCTTTCAGTGGGATTTTGGTGAGGAGCCTGTGTCAGTTGTTTGGATTCAGTTGGCTATCTTAAGCTGTAAATTGTAGTTTAATAGTACAGAATATTTTAGAATTATTAAATGATGAATGTGGTTAGTCAATATAAGATTTTGGAATTAAATATATCAGATCTCTGCCACTTAATATTTGAGTTATCTTAAACAACTTTAACTATTCAAACTATTGATTCCTCATCTGTAAAAGGAAAATAATGGGACTAATTTTACCAGTCTTATAGGTTTAATGCAAGTATTATTTGAGATAATACATGTAAAGCTCTTAGCATGGAACCATAGATTTTGAATGTCTAAAATAGCTATTTCAAAAACAAATCAAGTAGCTTTTCCTAAAAATCTTTTAAAAGAGAGATTAATAAATAGATGGTAAGCTCAGAAAAAAAAACAACAAAGAACTCTGAACACATACCTGCCACTAAATGTAGTTGGGACTAAGAGATGTGGAACTAGTAAATCTGTCCTGTAATATTTTTCTCCTAGGATTGGTTTGATGGTTGCAATAAAATTATATTATTTATAAAATTAATTCATTAATATATTGATGAAGAAATGAATACAAGTTCTTTTTTAATAGCTTTCAAAATGTTCTTAAAATTTATCCTATGCTAACTCAAGTTTTAACATGCTAATTCAGCACACATTGCTATTTTTATTATGATACCATATTAATGTTTATGTCTGGAAGAGTAAAATATTTTATTTTTTATTACAGCAGAATGGCCAAAGACTATGACAGGTCTTCCCAGCACGTCAGGGACAACTGCCAGTGTGGTCATCATACGGGGCATGAAGATGTATGTAGCTCACGTGGGTGACTCAGGGGTGGTTCTTGGAATTCAGGATGACCCGAAGGATGATTTTGTCAGAGCTGTGGAGGTGACACAGGACCATAAGCCAGAACTTCCCAAGGAAAGAGAACGAATCGAAGGACTTGGTGGGAGGTAATCATTGTGCTGTTTTGTCTTTCCTCTCTTGGTTCTATTTTGTTCTTTTCTGCTTTACTAACTAGATTGACCTATTACTAATCCCTTTTAGTGAAGTTACTTTTTCAGTATTACAAGTTTTTAGTTTTCCTGATAAAGTACTGATCTGTATTCATATTTATGTCATTATTTTGAGCTGACTGTTTTATTTCTGCTAATGGCTCCAGAGGGAAATCATATTTTAATGGGAGTCAAATAATACATACAAAGATTTATTGATCACCTTTTACATAAATACTGAAGCATGACTTTCAGGATCTGGACAGAGCAGCCTTTAGTAGGATTGCAGAGTAGAACAATTTGAATCTGACTTTGCCCCAGACTTTTTTTTTTTTAAAGATTTTATTTATTTATTTGACAGAGATCACAAGTAGGCAGAGAGGCAGGCAGAGAGAGAGAGGGGGGAAGTAGGCTCTCTGCTGAGTAGAGAGCCCGATGTGGGACTCCATCCCAGGACCCTGAGGTCATGACCTGAGCCGAAGGCAGAGGCTTAACCCACTGAGCCATTCAGGTACCCCTAATGCCTATAGATTTTTAAAAATCATGGTGTTATGAAAATTTTCAAACATAGGTGAGAGTAGAAAGAGTAGTATAATGAACTCCCACATCTATGGGGAATTTTTAATAATATGGGTTAATGCTTATTGGTCACAAAATAAACAGAATATAAAATTATATTTGTAGTGTGATTTCAACTATCCAGAAAAATAGGAGTAGTACAGAAATACAGCAAATTTTAAAATCTTCTCTATGGGGGCACCTGGGTGGCTCAGTGGGTTAAAGCCTCTGCCTTCAGCTCAGGTTATGATTCCAGGGTCCTGGGATCGAGCCCCGCATCAGCCCTGCTTGCAGGAAGCCTGCCTCCCCCTCTCTCTCTGCCTGCCTCTCTGCCTGCTTGGGATCTCTCTCTGTCAAATAAATAAATAAAATCTTAAAAAAATAAAATAAAATAAAATCTTCTGTATGATGATATGTACATACGCATTTTTTTTTTTAATGGTAGCATTCATTTGGTTAAAATTTAGGTAACATAAAATGATATACTTTAGAAGGTCTCTCCACTGCTACTGTCCCACAGGCCACCCAGTTCCCCTCCCCCTCAAGAAACCAGTATTACTGTGTATCCTTTGATAGAGATTCATACATAATCAGATATGAAGCTGTACCGTATATGGATGTACCATCATTTATTTAACTGTTCTCCTGTTGAAGAGTATTTCTATTTTTTTTGTTAGTACAAACACTACTGTAAAATGAAAAATCCTGTACGTGTATCTTTTTGTACATATGTATTTGTGGGATCATTTCCTAGAAGGAATTGCTGGGCCAAAGAGGAGTATGTTTTGAATATTGATAACCGTTAGTCTCCGTGGAGGTTGTACCAGTTTATATTAATGTCAGCATTGTATGTGGATGCCCTTGACAATATACTTCTAGAATTTTTTGATCATATTGATGTTTAGGTTAAAAAGGAGGGGACACTTGATGATACTTTAATTTTAATTTGTCTTACAAGAAAAGTTAAATATCTTTTGTTTAGCAGCTATGTATATATCCTTTTCTTTGTATTTCTGTTTATACTCTGTTCATTTTAGGGGGAAAATTGTTAGCCTTTTTTGTATTAATGTGTAAGAGCTGCTTATACAATTAGAGAAATTAGTCTAATGTATGTGATGTGCTTCAGTTGTTGTTTTCACAATCTGACTTTCACTTATGGCCCTGAAATTTCTTTTCACATGGAAGTTCGTTTTAATGTTGTTCAGTCTCTTTTGTTATGACTTTTGTTTTTTTGTGCTGTACATACAGTTCTCTCATTCTGAGGTTATTAAAAAGTCTTCTATATTCTAGTGCAGTAGTTACAAATATTTTTACTAATACAGTAGTTTTGAATATATTACGAATATTTGTGAATCTATTACAGTAGTTACGAATATTTCCTACTTACAGGAGGAACACTTTTTATTCTTAAAAATTGAGGACCTCAAAAAAAAAATTGAGGACCTCAAGGAGCTTTTTGTTTATATGGGTTATATATAATGATTTTTAGAAACTAAATATAGAGACCTTTCCAAATATTTGTTCATTGAAAAATAACTATCTTTTTAAAGATTTATTTATCTGAGAGAGAAAGCGTGAGTGTGCATGTGTGAGTAGGGGAGACGCAGAGGGAGAGGGAAACAAGCAGACTCCCTGCTGAGTGGAAAGCCTGGTGGTGGGCTGGATCCCAGGACCCTGGGATCATGACCCGAGCCTAAGGAGAGGCTTTATCCACTGAGCCACCCAGGCGCCCCTGAAATTATTTTTTTTAAAGATTTTACTTATTTATGTAAGAGAGAGAATGAGAGAGAGAGAGAGAGAGAATGAGAGGGGAGAAGGTCAGAGGGAGATGCAGAGTCCCTGCTGAGCAGGGAGCTGGATGCGGGACTTGATCCGGGACTCCAGGATCTTGACCTGAGCTGAAGGCAGTTGCTTAACCAACTGAGCCACAGTTGCCCTGGTAACTGAAATTACATCAATGACCTTTTTATATGCTTACATTCCAGATCCATAGGTGTATCAATTAAGAGCCATTTGGTTAAATGACTTTTTTTTATTAATAGACTTTATTTGTTGGAGCAGTTTTAGTTCACTGCAAAAGTAAATGGAAAGTACAGAGAGTTCCTATATATTCCCTGCCTCCTCTTAAATGCACAGCTCCCACTATCAACATCCTTTAGCAGAGTGATATATTTATTACAATTGATGACCCTACATTGACGTACCATTATCACCTAAAGCCTGTAGTTTACATTAGGGATGTTTTAGGGTTTTGACAGATATATAATGACATGTATCTACCATTATAGTTTCATTGTCCTAAAAATTCTGTGTGCTCTGCCTGTTTATCCCTTCCTCCTCCCTTACTCATGGGAACCACCTGTCTCTGTATATCTCCGTAGTTTTGCTTTTTCCAGAAGATCATATAGTTGGAAACATGTAGTATATAGCCCCTATGTGTGGTTTTGTAACATAGGCATTGGTCATTTGTGAAATACTGCTGAGTTAAGACAGATCCAAATATTGACACATTTTATTATATAATATCATATCAAATCTTACAGCCTCTCAGAAACCCTACTGTATACACATGGTCTTATGAAAATAATTTTGACCTAGTAGACTCCCTGAAAAGGTCTGGGGGACTCCCAGGAGCCTCTGAACCATATTTTGAGAACCACTTTTCTAGTACTTGTTTGGTTGTTATCGTATACATTTTAACCTTTAGACTCTCTGGAATTTTAAAATCTGAGCTGTGTAGTAGGGCTGCAAGTTAATATTTTTTTTCTCAATGGCCATTAGTAGCTACTAGAACAATTATGTATCTTTTTCTTACTGATTAGAAGGGTAACCAGGCATAAAACCCCTCTTTAATGGGAAAATGACCTCGAGTTTACCCTCTTCTAGCACCATTTCTCTGGTTAAGATGGAATGTCAGTTCCGTTATAAGGTAACATTGCTTTATGGTAGAATGATCCTTGAATTGGAACTGTATTTGGATAGAGAAGATTTTGAGTGGACTATACAGACCTTATTAGCTGCCCTGTGTACATGCAGTTTGACTTATGCAGGGACCGGTAAGTCAAAGGCTATTATAGGACACTGATTCATGGGGCATATGAAGTTTATGTGGGTCATATGAAGCTTGTTTATGGGTGCTAGAAAATGGCTCTTAGATTTCTCTTAAGGATGATTGCTGAAGACAGCATAACTGAAGCTGCTGTGCTGGCATACTGTTTCCTGTTCTATATCCTACAAAGTTATCTATTTGATCCTATAGTGTGAAGGTCAGTCTGTATCTGAGACCACTGCTCATAGTCATGCAAAGTGAGCTTTGCAATTATAAACTGGATTCCTGTATATGTTTGGGTCTTTTTCTGGGCTATTTTTATACTGTATGTTCTTGTACGAGTAGCATACTTTTTAAAAAGAAATTGTGGCTCATTATAATTTTTAATATTGGTAGTACTGATCCCTTTGCATTGATCTTTTAAAAAATATTTGCTGGACTATTCTTTATTTTTCTATATGAATTGTTAAATTGTATATTCTTTGATTTTTAATAACTTTTTTTAGAGTTTATGTTTTTTGTGTTGTCACTTAAAATACCATCTGCATGGTTGGACAGATGCTCTTTGCCATTTGGGAGCAGGTGTCTTTTTGCACAAATTGAGCTGTTTTATTATAAGTTATTTCCTCCTTTCCCTCTGTCTCACCCTAGGCAACTGGCCAGTGCTCTGTTTTTCCAGCCTTCTGTTGCTGCTCAGTCAGCTCTCTGCATATCAGGCTGTGCCTTTGTGTATGCCTTTTAATCATACAGAACAGCAGTAGGGAGTGCAATAAAAGCAGCATCTTTTATGAGATTGCTTTGTTTTTTTGATACTGGATTTAAAACTTGTTTTAACCAGTACCATTAGTTTTTTGTTCCTCAGAAGCATAGAGACAATAATATCTTTGACTATTAAATATCAAGAAGGCTCCTACTTAAGATTTATAATGAAAACAATTTGGGTAGCTACCATAATTAAGTATTAAGCCTTACATTTTAGGGAGCAGGTTTAGGAAAGAACAATAGGACTTAAGGTGGTATGAAGGCAAAATTATTGTGTCTCTTCTTGTGAATGGTAGATTTAATCTTTACTCTCCTGTTTGTTTTTTGAGGGTAAGTATTAAAGAAAACATAAAATAATAAAATGACCACCTTTGGTTTTCTAACTTGCTATGATGTAGAACAATGTTGCTTTGAGGACTCTGAATTAAACTAAATGGGTTCTCAAAAGAGATAGTAAACAAACAACTCTTGACTTTCTCTTCTGTGTTATTAATGATTGACAACGTTTAGTGACCATTCTGTACTTGCTTTATTCCTCCTCTCTGCTATCTAACATGCTTGCTGCTAGCCACATATGGCTATTTAAATTTCAGTATAATTTAATTACAATGAAAATAAAAAAATTCAGTTCCTCATTAGCACTAGCCACAGTTAGAGGGCTCAGTAGCCACACAGGACAGAGTGAACATTTCGATCTTTGCAGAGTTTCATGAGACAGAGCTGCTTAAATCTCCTGGCTTCCCCTTGTGAGATAATTTTGTTTTCTATTTTCATAAAGAAGGTTGAGGCTCTTCTGCCATATTCATGTTTTTCTTGGCTTACAGAGTGGTTATTTCTCATTTATAAGGCTTATGCCTTTATTTTGCTTCTCTTAGGATTTTTATTCCTTTTGTTATCTCTTTTCTCTCTAGTATTTTCATTCTTTTGAAGTTGGAGTAGAGATAGAAAAGCTGTAGTTGGGGCTTAACTGGCTGGCAGCTGCTGAGGTGTATGGTATTTTATAGTGACATTCCTTTGAGAGTGGTCACCATTATTTGTCCTGTCTTCAGCTTTCAACGTCTTGAAGCCAGTGTCATTTCAGTGTTCATCCGGTTTAGAAGGATAGAGTCATGCTACTCAAGGTCAACATAATAAACTAATAAAGACTCATGTATATATCAGGATGTCTTAGTACTCATTAATCACGAGAAAAATAACCAACAAGGAAACCACATATTATTGTCAGCTGGCCTGCCGTAGATGAATGAAATTTCAGATTGTAATCAAAGGGTTTCTGGATGTATAGGGGCACTAAGTGAGAAGACTTAATTAGGTTATTTTAGTGTCCTCTATCTTTAAAAGTCTTGGGGATCAACCTCATCTTATGCATGTATCTTTTTTTTTTCTTATGCATGTATCTTGTCAGGTGGACTTAATATCAATTTAGGCTAATAGTGTTTCTTGAAAATTCTCTTTGCTGCTCTTTCCGCCAACTTTTCTAGCCTTCCAGAGGAACATCTTTCTTTCATTGATTTTTTTTTTTTTTTTTTTAAGTTCAGGCAGATCATGATTATTTAAGGGTCAGTTTACTGTTTCAGTCATGCCAGGCACCTGCTGAGAGACCATCTCTAGTGTATGTGTTTTTTTTTTTTTAATTTATGAGAGAGACCGAGAGCGAGCGAGTACACTTGCACACGAGCAGGGGGTAGGGCCAGAGGAAGAGAGAGAAGCAGACTCTCCATTCAACAGGGAGCCTGTTCCAGGACTCGATCCCAGGACCCAAGGATCATGACCTGAACCAAGGCAGATGCTTAACAGATTGGGCCACCCAAGTGCCCCTCTGTTGTGGTTTCATTATTACTTTTTTTGCTTAAAGATTTGACCATATTTCCATGTTTTAGGCAACCTAGCATGTATTATTCTGTGTATTAATTATAGATTTCTGTTGCTGCTATGCCAGATTTCTTTCTAAGAGTTTTCTTTTTTTTTTTTTTTAAGATTTTATTTATTTATTTGACAGAGATCTCAAGTAGGCAGAGAGAGAGAGAGGAGGAAGCAAGCTCCCTGCTGAGCAGAGGGCCTGATACAGGGCTTGATCTCAGGACCCTGGGATCACGACCTGAGCCGAAGGCAGAGGCTTTAACCCAGTGAGCCACCCAGGACCCCCTCTAAGAGTTTTCTTATTCTGTGATTCCCACATCTATATCTCTACAGCTGATCCATTTCCAAAGTCTACTCTCATACTTGTAATTATAGAAATATCTAAATACATGATATTTCTGTTGAGTTATATCATCAAATTAAAAATACTAAAACTGAAGTCGTACTGTTTTCAGCACCCTCAAATCCATCAAAAATTATACTACATCTCCTTTTCAGGTTTTTAATCACTATTTATTTATAACCTCTTCTTCCTCCCTTCAGTTTTCTTAGTTATCACATTATCTTGCTTTTTTCTCTGACATGCTGTCTACTCATTTTTCTTCTCATTACTTCTACTCTGTTCTTTCTAAACTACCTCAGCAATCTCAGTTCTCCTCATGTTAATCTTACCTATTCTGTGTTTCCTCTCTGAACAAGAATTTTGGTTTAAGCATCTTTGTGTCTGAAACAGATAAGTCATTATTTCATGATCATATAATCTGATTATATTAGTTATTTACCACATTAAGCTACCTTAGTTGTTATATTTTATTCATTTAGAATATTTTTTTGAACTCTTTTTCAGTGTGATGAACAAGTCTGGCGTGAATCGTGTAGTTTGGAAACGACCTCGGCTCACTCACAATGGACCTGTTAGAAGGAGCACAGTTATTGACCAGATTCCTTTTCTGGCAGTAGCAAGAGCACTTGGTAAGTAGGACTTATATTTGGTAAATCACACTAGATTTTCTACACTGTGTGGTGGTAACATAAAAGAGGAGACTAAGAACTAAATCCTCATTTGACTGATAATGGGGGTAGAAATACGCTGTTGTTACAGTAAATGCTTTAAAACTTAATAGAGGGGAAGGTTAAAATGGATTTCAGTGCCAGTTGCTCTTTAACCATGAGTCATGTTCAACATTTTGGTGATTCACACCAGTACTTAGGGAAGTAAATATATGTCTAGGCTTGGTGTTATTCTTAAAATTATTTTTAAATGTGCTTCCCTACTTCAGCCTTTTATATTTCTCTTAAGAGCCTTCAAAGGTCTCTTTCTCATTAGCTAGCTAAATAAATTGTTCATACAAAATAAAAATACTTATTTTCTAATCTACCTGGTTTGGGACGCAAAAAGGGAGGGCATGCAGGTTAAGATAAGGAGTTTGGTGCAGACATCATGGGTGGTAGGCAAGAAATAAACCTTATAAGGGTTTATAGCTAGACCATCATAAGGAATTTTATTTTATTCATTTTTTTTCCTAAAGATTTTATTTATTTATTTGATATACAGAGAAAGATCACAAGTAGGCAGAGAGGCAGGCAGAGAGACGGGGGGGAAGCAGGCTCCCTCCTGAGCAGAGAGCCTGACTTGGGACTCGATCCCAGGACCCTGAGCTCATGACCTGAGCCGAAGGCAGAGGCTTTAACCCACTGAGCCACCTAGGCGCCTGGGAATTTTATTTTAAATACTTTCAGGAAGTAATTGAGTGGAGGAAGTATACCAGTGGTGAAGAGATAGACTTTGGAGCCAAAATTCCTAGGGTCCAATGCCAGTGTTGTTATTTACTGCACAAACAGGGCAAATCACTTACTATATGTAAATTACTTAATATATGTGACAGTTTTTTCAGCTGTAAATGGGGCTAATAATGGTACCTGCCTTATTCAGTTGTGAGTATTGGATGACTTAATATATGTAAAATGGTTAAAATAGTGCCTGGCACATAATAAGTGTTCTGTAAATGTTATTGTTGCTGTTTATTGAAATAGGGCAGTGACCATTATCCATGTTTTTAAAAAATTAATTTGTCAGGGAGAGTGTAAGCAGGGGGAACAGCAGGCAGAGGGAAAAGCAGGCTTCCCACTGAGCAAGGAGCCTGATGTGGGACTGAATCCTAGAACCCTGGGATCATGACCTGAGCTAAAGGCAAAATGCTTAACTGAGCCACCCAGGTGTCCCCAGTTCTTTTCTTTTCTTTCTTTCTTTCTTTTTTTTTTTTAAGGGTCATTTTGGTGCTGTAGTGGTTAAAATTATAGGGTGATAAAATTGGAGGCAAAGGTACTATTGGGGGCCTGTAGCAGTATTCTAGGCACTCTACATATTTTGTAGATTTTTGGAGAACTCAAAGGCTATCTGTTTCCCAGGTTATTCATTAATAGTATAACCATGTGATGGAATAGATTTTTCAGTTGTTAGCAAGGATAAAGAGGGAGGAATGTGATAATTGGCAAGTCATTAATATTACTAAAGAACAGCGTTTTTTGTTTGTTTTGTTTTGTTTTTAAAGATTATTTATTTTAGAGGACAGGAGCCGGAGGGGCAGAGGGAGAGGGAAGGAGAATTAATCTCAAGCTAAATCTGTGCTCAGTGTGGAGCCCAACAGGGGGCTTGATCCTAGGACCTTGATATCACGGATCTGAGCTAAAACCAAGAGTCAGACGCTTAACCCGACTGAGCCTCCCAGGCACCTCAAGAACAGAGGGTTTTTTTATGGGGAATCCAACTAATTATACTGAGGGCAAGGTCTTACTTCAGATTCAAACAGTAAATTGAGGGGTGCCTGGGTGGCTCAGTGGGTTAAAGCCTCTGCCTTCAGCTCAGGTCATGATCCCAGGGTCCTGGGATAGAGCCGCACATCGGGTTCTCTGCTCAGCAGGGAGCCTGTTTCCCCCTCCCCGCAACTCTGCCTGCCTGCCTACTTGTGATCTCTCTCTGTCAAATAAATAAATAAAATCTTCAAAAAAAAAAATTGAACCTTCAATTTAGAAAAATAGATGCCAAGTTATTTTGCATATATGAAGTGTGTGTGCCAAGCATTTTAAGCCTTGAAACTCATAAGAGATTGTGTAGTGGAAAAGTAGGAACAGATGAAGGACTGGCAGAAAGAGCAGGAAAACCAACTGGTTTTTCTGTTTCAGACTTCCTACTTTCTACTTTTCTTTCTGACTTCTGTATCTCTATAGTAATTCAGACAAGAAGTAATCCAACTCCTACTTGAATATCTTCAGTAAATCTTAATATTTCAAAGTACAAACTCTTGCATAATTGTCAGTTAAAATCTGCCACCATGAATCTTTCAGATATTGGCTCTAGTTTTGTGTGCTGAAACAAAAACAGGGCAGTGTATTTATTTTTCCTTTTGCAAAATGACCATCATTTACGTATTCAAAATTAGCTAGCATGTTTTTCTAGTCTTTCCTCTAGGCTGACTTCAGACCCTTCATTATTTTTGTCATATTGCTTTATTTCTTCATTAAATGTTCCAGAATTGAGGATATTCTGCAAGATGTGGTCTCAACAGTTTGAAGTATGATGGAAATATTTTGTTCCTGGTACCTGAGCATTGTACTTCTGCCAGTAGAGTCCTGGAATCTGTCATTAGCTTTTAGTAATCATATCACATTTGTTGGTTTATTGAAATAGCTCCAGTCGTTAAATATTTTTCTTATGAACTGCTACCAGTCAGATTTCTCTTTTACATACACTTTGGTTTTTATTGGGGTAGTGTGAGGGTGGGGAGACAGAGACGGAATTAATAGCAGCATTGAATGAGCTTCTTATAGAATATATAGTCAGTCCAAAAGGTATCGATTACTGTATTTGGAGAGAGATATTGATGTGATTTTTTTTTTAAAGATTTTATTTATTTACTAGAGCACAAGCAGGGAGAGGGGCAAAGGGTGGGAGACAGGGAGATAATCCCAAGCAGACTCTGTGGTGACGTGGAGCCCCATTGGGGCTCAGTCTGATAACCCTGAGATCATGACCTGAGCCGAAACCAAGAATCGGGCACTTAACTGACTGAGCCTCCCAGGCACCCCATCTGTGTCTTTTCCTTAGCTTGATTCAACATTTGTTAACTATGTAGGGAGAAAGAAATATAGTCCTCAATGTTTATTTTACACAGATACTCAAAAGTACTTAAGCGGTGGTATATCAGCATTGTTTTAAAATATCTCCCCATAGACTGCTTTTAGTTGCAAAAGAGAAAAAGTAGTAATTAGGGGTGCCTGGCTGGCTCAGTTGGAAGAATATGCAACTCTTAATCTCCAGGTGGTGAGTTACAACCCATATTGGGTGTAGAGATACTAAAAATTAATAAACTTTAAAAAGAGAAAAAACTAGTAATTAGAGAACAGAGAAATCAGGCAGTACCTTGACTAAATAATCAAAATTATCATCACTAATGAGGAATAGTGCTGAGACTGACACAATATTCCCTATGTAGTATTCTGGCCAAGATGTTATAATCTAAAGAAATGTTATAAGTGCATGCTATTCCTGATCCTAGGCCAAAGCCTATAAAAGACCAGGAGCCTGGGATCATGACCTGAGCCAAAGGCAGACTCTTAACTGACTGAGTCACCTAGGTGTCCACAAATAAATAAAATCTTTAAAAAAAAAAAAAAAAAAAAAAAAGTTTAACTTGTTGCATGGTAATACTTACTAGATCATAGTAAGTTATAGTATTTAGCGCCATTCTTATGGTTAATGACCATTTTTAATCTAGCTTTTTGGGAAAGAAAAGTTTACTTAACAGAAATTGGTACCATTTTTAGATACTCATGAGGATTAGAATTACTTGCATACAGATGTAGCAAAGGTGCCTTCTAGTGGCTGCCTGATAGAATTGTATGTGAATCTTGCAAATCATTTATTCCTTGAACAGATACTTAGTGAGTGCAATATGTGCTAAGCATGTGGTCTTTGTCCTCTTGGAAGCTTATAGAGAAGGGGAGAAGCATTCATCGGATCCAAAACGAGCTGAAAAATTACATCTCTAAATACTTCGATATGTGCTAATGAGAACTTAAAATAAGGGTATTATACCTAGCTGGAGAGGCAAGAGATATTTGATACTGAGCTGAAGTTTGAAGAATTACTAGTTGTTAAGAGAGGAAGAACGTGTGTTCTAAGCATAGGAGCTGCATCTGCAAGCAGCTCTGATAAGAGGAAGGAAGGTGAGTATAATAAGGAACTCTGACGAAGGCCAGTGTAGCTGGAACAGAGATATGAGAATAAGAGGCATAGATAAAATGACTTTTTTTTAAGATTGTAGTTAAGAGTTGTATCTTAGGAATAAGACTAAGCTATTGCAGAGTGGGAGTGGAAACAACTAAATTTGGGTGTATGTATGTTTTTAATTATGGCAAAGATACATAATTTTACTCTCTTAACCATTTTAAGTTTACAAGTCAGTGGTGTTATTGTTCATTTACACAGTGTTTTGCAACCATCACCATCCATCTTAAATATGTTTTATTTTATTTTATTTTATTTTAAAGATTTTATTATTTATTTGACAGAGAGAGAGATCACAAGTAGGCAGAGAGGCAGGCAGAGAGAGAGAGGGGGAAGCAGACTCCCCACCAAGCGGAGAGCCGGATGTGGGGCTCGATCCCAGGACCCTGGGATCATGACCTGAGCTGAAGGCAGAGGATTTAACCCACTGAGCCACCCAGGCGCCCCTGTTTTATTTTTTATTTAAAGATTGTATTTATGTATTTGAGAGAGAGAGAGATAGCAAGAGAGAGCATGAGCAAGGAAGAGAGGGAGAAGAGTTTCCTTGCAAGCAGGGAGCCCGATCTGGGGGTTGATCCAAGGACTCTGAGATCATGACCTGAGCCGAAGGCAGGTGCTTAACCGACTGAGCCACCCAGGCACCCCTTAAATTTATGTTTTCAAGGGATGATTTTGGTCACAGTTTAAAGATATTATTTATTTATTTGACAGAGAGACAGTGACAGAGGGAGCCCAAACAAGGGGAGGGGTAGAGGGAAAGGGAGAAGCAGGCTCCCCACTGAGCAAGGAGCCTGCCGCAGGGCTCGATCCCAGGACCCTGGGATCATGACCTGAGCCGAAGGCCGACGTTTAATAACTGAGTCACCCAGGTGCCCATTGGTTGCAGTTTAAAGAGTAGATGAATTGAGGTTCTTTGGAAGTGCTTTGTGGGAAGCACCCACGGAGTGGGGGGAAAATGTTAAAACTCACTAGAGGTAAAGACTACTGGGTATCCTGTGCACTGTGGGCTGCCATGTGCCACAGAAACCAGCAGAGAACATACTGAAACCAGAAGAAAGGCCTTTTTCTTCTCTGGTGTCCTTCCAGTGCTCCTACTACGGACAAAAGGGAAATGGTCATCAAGGAGGCAACTAACATTTGCCGCAATGTCCAAAGGCTCTCCCTTTACTGCAGGAATGATATTCTTTGATCCTATTTTGGTGTACAAACAATAGACCAATGATAGAAACACTTAATTCAAGGACCAGTTCTGATCGTTGCTCATTTTATCTCGGGTAAAGCCAGGATTCTCTAAACTGATTAAATAAGGGAACTGTGCCTATGTCATATGTTCTTAAATCTGACTATGAATACAACTCACCTAGTGAGTTTGTTAAAAATTCACATTCCAGGAAATTTCACTGGCAAATTTAAAGCAACTTGAGCACTAAAACAATAAAAAAAGGGGTACCTGGGTGGCTCAGTCAGTTGTGTCCAACTCTTGGTTTCAGCTCAGGTCATGATCTCAGAGTCGTGAGAATCCATAAGCTTATAAAGAAAGACACTGAAAAGATTATAAATAAAACTTCAAAAAAAAAAAAGAGAAAAAGAAGTAAATGCATCTTTGTGAGCTTACTTGGATTATAATTAGCTTTTAGTGGTTGCATGTTTTGTTTTTATTTTTTTTTAAGATACTATTTTTACGTAATCTGTATGCCCAATGTGGGGGCTTGAACCTGCAACACCAAGATCAAGAGTGGCACACTCCAGTAACTGAGCCAGCCAGGTGCCCCATGTGTGGTTTTTTTTTTTTGCTACTCTGAGAGATGAATTGCCACTTTACCTTTCAAGGGGCTCATTTGACAATGAATTTTGCTATTTTAAAGTAGAGCAGTTGATTTGAATTACTTGTCCCTTAGACTGTGAATGTGTTTTAATTGGACAATACTTTTTTTTTTTTTTTTTAATTTATTTGACAGACAGAGATCACAAGTAGGCAGAGAGACAGGCAGAGAGAGAGGGAAGCAGGCTCCCCGCCGAGCAAAGAGCCCGATGCGGGGCTCGATCCCAGAACTCTGGGATCATGACCTGAGCCGAAGGCAGAGGCTTTAACCCACTGAGCCACCCAGGTGCCCCTGGACAATACTTTTGATAGGACCTAATGAAGGGAAGTTTAAGTAAGGCAGAGAAAGGACAAAGAGATTTCCTCTTGGTTAGCAGTAAGTCAGACCTGCTGAAAGAGTGCTAAAACCACTCTCTTGTCTGAAAACCTTTTGCTTTTATTTGGTTTAAAATATTTTCTTTCTGTCTTTATTTGAGAGAGAGAGCAGAGGGGAAAGGGAGAAGCATGCTCCCCACTGAGCAGGGAGCCTGACTTGGGGCTCAATCCCAGGACCCTGGGATCATGACCTGAGGCAGACAGATGCTTAACTAACTGAGCCACCCAGGTGCCCCAAACCTTTTGCTTGTAATTTAGGTCTTTACCCAGAGTATTTCACAACAAACAAAAGAGACAGAGATTAATGTTTTCTTCTTTTTGTCTATTCTTTTCCCAGTTTGGGGGAGTAAAAAAAAAAGATTGCTCCACTTAACTTTGTCTTATATATCGCAGAAAAGTAAGAGTTCTCTTCCTCACTTTCTCCCTCCCTCCCCCCACCTTTTTAAAAAAGATTTTATTTATTTATTTGACAGAGAGAGAGATCACAAATAGGCAGAGAGGCATGCAGAGAAAAGGGGGGAAGCGTGCTCCCCGCCAAGCAGAGAGCCCGATGTGGGGCTCGATCCCAGGACCCTTAGATCATAACCTGAGCTGAAGGCAGAGGCTTAACCCACTGAGCCACCCAAGCACGCCACCTTCCCCCTTTTTTTAAGATTTCTTTATTTGAGGGGCGCCTGGGTGGCTCAGTGGATTAAAGCCTCTGCCTTCGGCTCAGGTCATGATCCCAGGGTCCTGGGATCGAGCCCCGCATCGGGCTTTCTGCTCGGCAGGGAGCTTGCTTCCTCCTCTCTCTCTCTCTGCCTGCCTCTCTGCCTACTTGTGATCTCTATCTGTCAAATAAAATAAAATAAAAAATCTAAAAAAAAAAAAAGATTTCTTTATTTGAGAGAGAGAGAAAAAGAGAGAGCACAAGCTAGGAGGTGGGTAGAGGGAGATGGAGAAGGGATAAAGAATCTCTAGCAGACTCCCCATGGAGTGGGAAGCCTGTCCCAGGGCTTGATCCCAACGACCTGAGACCATGACCTGAACCTAAAGCAAGAGTCAGACACTCAACTGACTGTGCCACCAGGTGCCCCAAGTAGTTCTTATTTTATTTTATTTTATTTTTAAGATTTTATTTATTTATTTGACAGAGAGAGAGAGATTACAAGTAGGCAGAGAGGCAGGCAGAGAGAGGGGGAAGCAGGCTCCCCACTGACCAAAGAGCCCGATGTGGGGCTAGATCCCAAGACCCTGAGATCATGACCTGAGCTGAAGGCAGAGGCTCAACCCATTGAGTCACCCAGGCACCCCAGTTTGTTTTTTTTCCTTAAATCAGGTATGGATTTTGAATGTTATCAGTTGCTTTTCTGCATCTATTTTGATGAATGTGTAGATTCTCTCCTTTAATCTGTTGACAAAATATTACTAGCCTGGAAATAACACTTCTTGCTTCTTATTTCTGCTCTGCCCCCCAGGTGATTTGTGGAGCTATGATTTCTTCAGTGGTGAGTTTGTGGTGTCACCTGAACCAGACACAAGTGTCCACACTCTTGACCCCCAGAAGCACAAGTATATTATTTTGGGGAGTGATGGACTTTGGAATATGATTCCACCTCAAGATGCCATCTCAATGTGCCAGGACCAAGAGGAGAAGAAATACTTGATGGTGAGAAGTAACTCAATAATTTGATATTGTTGTCTATACATTGTTCTGCTACTTTGTCATAGGTCTAAGGATGTTCACTTTGAGTAGGTATTCCATTTGCCTGGCTCTAGAATTACGTAAAACAAACTTTGCAGCTCATAAGGGGAATGAGACAGGATATAAATTAGATAAACACATAACCACAGACTTTGTTATGAATAGCCCTTAATGGCCTATGAAACCTCGTTAATCCTTTTTAAAAAATTGAGATATAATTCATATACCACAAAATTTTACCTTTTTTATTTTTTATTTTATTTTATTTTAAGATTTTATTTATTCGACACAGAGTGAGACCACACAAGCAGTGGGTAGTGGCAGGCAGAGGGAGACAGAGAGAAGCAGGATCCGTGGGATCATGACCTGAGTCAAAGGCAGTTGCTTAACCAACTGAGCCACCCAGGTGCCCAAAATTTTACCTTTTTAAAATGTATAACTCAGGGGCGCCTGGGTGGCTCAGTTGTTAAGTGTCTGCCTTTGGCTCGGGTCTTGATGAGCCCCGCATTGGGCTCCCTGCTCAGCGGGAAGCCTGTTTCTCCCTCTCCCACTCCCCCTGCTTGTGTTCCCTCTCTTGCTGTATCCTCTATCAAATAAATAAATAAAACCTTAAAAAAAAATCCTCTTAAAAAAAAAATGTATAACTAATTCAGTGGTTCTTACTATATTCTCTAAGTTGTGCAACCGTTACCACTATCTCATTCCAGAACATTTTTATCACTGCCTCCAAAACCCATAATTGTCAGTAGTCATTCACTGTCTCCTGTTATCCCCACCCACTGGCAACCACTGATCTTTCTGTCTCTCTTTATATTGGCCTGTTTTGGATATTTCATGTAAAGAGATCATATAATATGTGACCTCCGTATTTGACTTCTTTCACTTAAGCATAATATTTTCAAGGTTCATCCATGTTGCTTGTAAATAAAAGTACTTTATTCCTTGTTAGGGCTGAATAATTTTCCATCAACGGATATATAACATTTAATTATCTATCCATTTACCAGTTGATGGATATTTGGGTTGTTTCCACTTTGGGGCTCTTATGAATGACTTTTGTGAACATTCACATACAAGTTTTTGTATGGATATGTTTTCATTTCTCTTAGGTATATACAGCACCATACAGGTATTTTCTCTTCTTCAAAATTTTTTTCCCTAGCTTTATTGTAAGAATACAGTATATAATACAGATAATATACAAAATATGTGCTAATCAACTTAATTTTATTGGTAAGACTTGTGGTCAACAGTAGGCTATTAGTAGTTAAGTTTGAGGGGAATAAAAAGTTATACATGGACTTTCATTTGTATGGGGAAGTTGCACCTCCAACATCCCCCCCATTGTTCAAGGGTCAATTGTATATATTTAACAATTGTTTATATTTTCTTGTCTCTGAATTTTGTTCATATTCTTTGACAAAATTTTATTGTCATTGATTTGTAGAAGCTCTTATTTTAGGAGAAGATTGGCCCTTTGCAATGAGGGGTTTTTTTGTTGTTTTTTGTTTTTTGTTTTTGCCATGCCTGATTATCTCGTTTGCGAATTGTTTATCTGTAATAGCTTGATGTTTACTTTCCATTTTAGATAACTTCTGTATAACTTTTCCTATTACAGTGAAGACTGAGTTTCTTGCTACTAAAAAGATAAAAACAGGTGGAATTTAACCACAGGATAAGGCCTTGTCTTATTATTTAAAAAAAAAAATAGAGCAATAGTCTTAACATAGTTATGGGGTCTATGGATAATGTTTGAAATTTAGGAAATTTTATTTATGTGAGCCATATTGAGTACTTTGTTTTTAATTTGATACAGATGTAGTGGGAACTAAATCTGAGTTGTTAACCTTCTCTCTCTTTGTTCTTTTTTGTTCTCTTTGTTCTTTTAAATACAGGGTGAACATGGACAATCTTGTGCCAAAATGCTTGTGAATCGAGCACTAGGCCGCTGGAGGCAGCGTATGCTTCGAGCAGATAATACTAGTGCTATAGTGATCTGCATTTCTCCAGGAGTGGACAGCCAGGGAAATTTCACCAGTGAAGATGAGCTCTATCTGAACCTGACTGATAGTCCTTCGTATAATAGTCAAGAAACCTGCGAGATGACTCCTTCTCCATGTTCTACACCGCCAGTCAAGGTATACAGTTCTCTATAGTATTCGAGGTTTTTTTAATAGAATTTCTTTGGTTAGAATTGCCTGAAAAGTTTTTCAGATTCTTTGTATCATAGGATTTTGGATTTGAATTAGGTTCAAGAAAATGATGGATCTTTGTCATGTAACTTACTATCATTGATTCATCTTCCCATCAGTACTGTTCTGCATGCCAGGTGTGTGCACAGTGCTTAATAGAAAGGAGATGTACATAACAATATTTTAACAATCCCTTTCTAATACTATGAACATTTATAAACATTTAAGTTTGTGAAGTACTTTCGTATATATTTCATTTGAATCTCATAAATGGAATGGGTAACTAGTGCAGATATTATTCCATCTTCCAGATAAGACTGAGAGATTAAGCAATTTGGATAAGATCATACAGACTACAGATTGAAGTGGACCTTAGGATATCAGATCTTAGAACTGGTTGTCTAATAACATGGACAAGAAACATTATTCCTCTTCTTAGATAATTTTGAATGAGTTTAAGATATGCTGTGAAGTAAATTTAAATGATACTGTATTTCCCTTTTTATGATTTCATCCCAGTATTTTCCTACTAAAAATTAGTAGTACTGATAACTGCTTTGTTATACGTGGGACTTCTGAGAACGTGCTTTTATTTTTGTATTTTTGAGAGAGAGCATGTGTGAGTGAGGGGCAGAGGGGAATAGGGAGCGAGAGAATCTTCAGCAGGCTCCACGCCCAATGCGGAGCCCAACACCAGGCTCAATCTCACAACCTGAGCTGAAACCAAGAGTCAATCACCCAAACCACTGAGCCACCCAGGGGCCCCTATATAAAATGTTTTTTAAACATTAAACATTTAAACATTAAACATTAAACATTAAAATGTTTTTTAAATTATTTCTGAGAATCTGGAGACGTAATGATCTAATAATAAAAAAGATACGGAGATTTATGTATACACTAACTTATATTTAGGCATTGGTAGTTAACCAGTTGGCCCCACCAAAATATAGGAAAATATTTGGAGCCATTCAGAATAATTAGTGATGTTAGCTCTGACCTAACAAGTAAATAAAGACAAATCTCAGCCCAAGACATTGTGTTTTATCTTAATTGACAACCACGACTACACATGTAATCTCTTGATTTATTTTCTTGGTAAAATAATCCCATATTTAGTAACATCTAGATAAATAGAATGACATTTTGGTCAGCTTAATTTTTAATACTTTCCCACATTTAGAGTAGGCATTTGAGACTAGGTTTATCTATTTATAGACATGTCAGCTTCTGTATGGATCCCAAGGTATACAAGTAGTCAGATCTTTGTTTTGGGATGAATATGGTAGAAATACCTCTGTTTAAGTGATATATTACTCTGGCACACATTTTTCTCTGTCCTTTCTTTAGGGCGAAACTAAATTTAGCTTTTTGTTTGCTTTTGGTTATTTTAGATTTTATTTGTTTAAATGACAGAGAGTGAGAGAGATTGCACAAGCAGGGGGAGCAGCAGGGAGAGGGAAAAGCAGGTTCCCTGCTGAGCAGGGAGCCCGATGAGGGGCTGGATCATGACCTGAGCCAAAGGCAGACATTTAACTGACTGAGCCACCCAGACACCCCAATATAGCTCTTTTTTTAATAAGCCAAGAGTTATTGGAAGGAGGAATGAGGAAGGGAGTTCTTTCAGAAAATTAACATTTAGTTTCTGTTGTGTTCTAGGCACAATTTTCAGTTAGATTTAATGTTGGATTATAAGATTGGTGGAGCAAGGAAGTTGATCTCTGAAGTAGTAAAACTTTTAAAGTTTGTGTTTTTAGGAGGTAATTTCTCAATATTACATTTTATGTACATGTAAAAAGATTTAGCAGTACAGGTAATTCATCTGGGATGAGTCTGAGAAGTCTGAGCAATTGCCTGTGCTAACAGATGCAGTGTATTCCCGCAGAATGCCAATAAAAAGAGTGAAAAGGGAAAGTTCAAGAAGGAAGTGGGGGAAGAAAAGCCAGCACACATGTAGTGTCAGAATAATAATCTTGTGAATTTAAAAAGACAGAACAGGGGCACCTGGGTGGTTTAGACTCAGATCATGATCTCTGGGTCCTGGAATCGAGCCCTGCATCGAGCCCTGTATTGGTCTTCCTGCTCAGTGGGGTGTCTGCTCCCCTCTCTCTTTCTTCCCTTCTGAGCCTCCCCATTTCTTTTTCTCTCTCTCTCAAATAAATAAAGTCTTTAAAAAAATAAAATAAAAAGAAAACAACAGAAATTAAAATAAATCGTATTAATTATGAAATTGTTCCATTGGTTTTCTTTTATAAAAGAATTCCATCTAATATCTAACCTTGTTTTACAAACTAGAGCAGCATGTTCTATTCCTACCAGTGGCTTGGTTATTACTTTCTTTTGCCTAATTTAGTGATGTGACTGGTAGTAGGGGGCCTTCTCTGTCTGCCTGATCTTACTGTAAATCCTTTTTTCTTTATTAAAGCAGGACAAACTCTGGCTCAACAATTTCTTATGAGTAGGTATAGTTTTCTGTGATTATCCAGAACATGCTTGTGACCAGGGTAGGTATTGGAATCAACTTATTGCAAAAGGATGAACTCACATACATCTCTTGCTGATATTTTTGAAAGCCATATGTAAATATTCTGGAATGAAGACTATCCTGTTACCCTTTCTCAACACTGATACTTTGAAACAAGGTTGCTACCTAACACCTAGTCAGTGTTAAAACAGATACGAAAAGGGGCAGGGTGGCTCAGTTGGTTAAGCGTCTGCCCTTGGCTCAGGTCATGATCCCAGGGTCCTGAGATGGAGCCCTGCATTTGGGGGGGTGGGTTCCCTTCTCAGCAGGGGGCTTTCTTCTCTTTTTCCCTCTGCCCATTCCCTCCCGCTTGTGCTCTTTGGCTCTCTCTTACTTCTCTGTCAAATAATTAAAATCTTTAAAATATAAAATAAAACAGATAAGAAGAATTGTGGTTTCAGTAAACTATGCAATGTAAAAGAAATAAATGAATCAATGACTGCAGAAAGAAAGAGTATTTTCCTAGTAAAAAAAGAAAAAAACCCACAAAAAGCAGCAGCAGCAGCAGCAGCAGCAGCAGCAGCAGCAGCAGCAATCTTTCTGAGGCAGTCCCAAATTAGGAACTGGGGTTTCTCATCTCCAGCTTCTAGTTGACCTAAAGTCAATACGTTTTTTTCCACTAAAGCATGTTCATGTTTATGGTGAGATTGAAATGCTTTTGGGTGACTTAAATTTCCCTTTTCTTCTCAATTCTAGAACCATTAAAGGAAATATTCTTTTATAAGTATACTTTTCTATAGCGTTTTTTTGAAAGGCGTTTATTTCTAAGGGATTTTTATATCAGAGGAAGACCAGATAATATGCTTTCATTTATCCTTCTACAAAAGGGTTTACTTCAGAATATATTAATATTTTAATAAATGATTTGATTAAAGGAGAAAAAGATTTGAGGGAAATGTTATGTACTTGAGGAAGATAGTATTTATGCTTAAACTCTGTTCTTGAGGAACTATTAACAATGATTTTATAAAGTATTAGTACTATGAGAGATTTGGGTTTGATAAGAAAAATATTCTGAGTATATGTAGATCTAGGACACTGTATCTAAACGAGTGGTGCATATCTAAATGACCCATCAAGCTTTTAAAGAAAGAATACCTGAAAGTTTCCATATAATTTTTATTTATTTCTTTGAGAGTTGCCCCAGCCATGTTCTCTAGGTTCTCAGACATCCCGCTTTTCTCAAGTTCTAGAACAGTCTCTAGTGTTTGGGAGATAGGTACAAAGCAACAATATGAGTTTACAGTATGACATTATTGCTTTAATGTTGCAGTTTACATTTTCTCTACTACTGAATATTCAGAAATGAGAATATAGAAAAAAATAAGGAGGAAATCAACCAACCAACCAAATTTTTCACTTATTCTAATGAAACTTGTCTCCTAATGATTAAGCTGAATTCTATGATAAATTATTTATTTGGCTTACCTTTCTTGTTTTTTAGTCGCTGGAGGAAGACCCATGGCCACGGCTGAACTCTAAGGACCATGTACCTGCCCTTATTCGTAGTAATGCCTTCTCAGAGAATTATGTAGAAGTCCCAGCGGAGGTAGCTCGAGGGAATGTCCAGCCGACAGTCATACCCTCAAAAGATCCAGAGCCCCTTGAAGAAAATTGCACTAAAGCCCTGACTTTAAGGATACATGATTCTTTGAATAATAGCCTGTCAGTTGGCCTTGTGCCTACCAATTCAACAAATACCATCATGGACCAAAAAAATGTAAAGATGTCAACTCCAGGTCAAATGAAAGCCCAAGAAGTTGAAAGAACCCCTCCAGCAAACTTTAAAAGGACATTAGAAGAATCCAATTCTGGCCCTCTCATGAAGAAGCACAGACGAAATGGTTTAAGTCGAAGTAGTGGTGCTCAGCCTGCAAGCCTCCCCACCAGCTCACAGCGAAAGAACTCTGTTAAACTTACCATGCGACGCAGACTTCGGGGCCAGAAGAAAATTGGAAATCCTTTACTTCATCAGCACAGAAAAACTGTTTGTGTCTGCTGAAATGTATCTGAAAAATGTTTTTTTTCCAAACTTAGGATTTAAGAGGGCTTTTTGAAGTTGGTGCGGAACTCGAACTTTTTTTAAGGGGACAAAATAAAAATAGTATACAGTTTGACTTTTTGGAATTCAACAGTTTTATCTTGGCCTTGTACTTGCTTGTATTATAAATGTGAATTTTGTAGATGTTAGGGTATAAGTTGCTGTAAAATGTGTGTAAATTTGTATACTTCACACAAACTCAGTCTCTTACTCTGATAAACAGTAAATGTAACAACAGGGCTAAAGGTTAAAAAAAATCAAAAGAATCTATTAGATTTTAGAAATACATTTAAACTTTTAAAAATGCTTATTAAGAAATTTGTATAAGTCACTTGTGATGAAAACTACACAACTTTTTAAAGTAAATTATTAAGCAAACTGGAAAAGTGATGTATTTTCATAGTGACCTGTGTTCCACTTAATGTTTCTTAGAGACAGCTAGTGTCTTTTAAAAATTATTTTTTATTTCTAATTTCATAATTCAGAACTAAATTTTTCATAGCAAAAGTGTTGAGCCATGCTCAAGTAGCTTGGTGTTAGTCTCCCTGTTCTAATTAAAATTCTATGCAGTATCTCTTAATTCAGTAGCATTTTCTGAAACTTTAATCATCAGATATACTCCCCAAATCTTTGGAGTAAAAGGAGGTGGGTTTGCCTAAAAAGGTGTCCCTCTCAATCATCCCAGACACTCAGTGGCATTATTAGGTCTTAAAGTAGTTACTCTTTTCTCGTGTTTGCATAAAATATGTGAAGTTTTTCTTGCTATTTCAATAACGGATGGTGCTGCTAATTCCCAACATTTCTTAAATTATTTTATATATCATACAGTTTTCATTGATTATATGGATATATGTTTGTTCATCTAATAAATCAGTGAACTGTTCCTGATGTTGCTGGATTTTTGTTGGTTTGTTTTAATGATACAAACTTTGTGTTTTGCCTTGATCATGCTTTAGAGTAACAACTTAAAAATATATGTAATGTTTAGTTTTGCACTCTTCACTTTTTTTTTTTTTTAAAGATTTTATTTATTTATTTGACAGAGAGAAATCACAAGTAAGCAGAGAGGCAGGCAGAGAGAGAGGAGGAAGCAGGCTCCCTGCTGAGCAGAAAGCCCGACGCGGGGCTCGAACCCAGGACCTGGGATCATGACCTGAGCCGAAGGCAGTGGCTTAACCCACTGAGCCACCCAGGCACCCCCACTCTTCACTTTTTAATTTTAATTTAGAATACATTGAAACAGGCTAAATATCCCAACAATAGAATATGGTTAAGAATGTGGTGAAGCTAGTTATGGCTTATAAACATTTGATGAGATACTATGTTGCACTTAATAATACAGGAAAAAACCAAGACACTTAGTGTCATTTTGGTGTGATGAATTGTTCTACAATAAGAAAAAATTTAAATTTATTAATTTAGAAGACCTCTTACTAAGAGATTGAAGAGTTAATTCATGCATTCAATATCCACAGTATGCTGGGAACTGCGCAACTCGAAGCATACCAGTTTTCAGTAACAAGATTGAGAACCAGTGGTCCAGGTAAAACAATTGTGGCTAGTTCCTTAAGAAGGATTTATAGATACCTAAGAGGGATTTTTTTTTTAGGGTTTTATTTATTAGCGTATGAACGGGGGGATAAGGAGAAGCAGACTCCCCACTGAGCAGGGAGCCTGGTGTGGGGCTCAATCCCAGGACGCCAAGATCATGACTTGAGTAGAAGGCAGACGCTTTACCCACTGAGCCACCCAGGCACACTGAAGAGTTTGTTTTTCAGATCTTTCCAAGACAGCGATACAGCCACTAATAGATACTTTTTTTTTTTTTAAGATTTTATTTATTTATTTGACAGAGACACAGCCAGGGAGGGAACACAAGCAGGGGGTGTGGGAGAGGGAGAAGCAGGCTTTCTGTGGATCATGCCCTGAGCCGAACGAAGGCAGATGCTTAACTACTGAGCCACCCAGGCGCCCCCTAGTAGACACTTTAGAAGTTGATTTATTGTGAAGGGTTTTTCCATCCTTTATTATTTTTTAATTTTTTGTTTCTTTCCCATCTTTGAGACCTGTGATACCATCTTAGGTGCACCAACTAGAAATTCAACAAATCTGAATGTATATTAAAATTCATTTAGCCATTTTTACTTTTTCTGCCAGTGATTGTAAATCCTGTGTCTACATGAAATTAAAATTTCCACTTGATTCGAATAATGGATTACGTAATTTTATTTTTCTGATACTTTTTTTTATCAGTACAAGCAAGGTGAGCAGCAGGCAGAAGGAGAAGCAGGCTCCCTGCTGAGGAAGGAGCCTTATGCAGGACTCAATCCCAGGACTCTGGGATCATGACCCGAGCCCAATGCAGACGCTTAACCAGCTGAGCCACCCAAGCATGCCAATGTAATCTTTTTTTTTCAAATCAGTTTTTTAATGTGAAAATGTTACTCTTTCCTAGATCACATTTTTAGTTCAATGGAGCCCCAATTCCAGATAGTAGTAGCTATTAATACTAGAAACATTTTTGGTTGAAGACATAACTGCAAATGCTAATATTAGCCCTTTTCTGTATCCGTTCCTAGGATTGTGTTTAGGCCTATTCTTTAAGGAGCTGAAGATATTATGCAATCAAAAGTAATGTTTTAATGTTTGTCTTTTCTCTTCTTTCTTTTTTTTTTTTAAGATTTTATTTAGTTATTTGACAGACAGAGATCACAAGTAGGCAGAGAGGCAGGCAGAGAGAGAGAGAGGAAGGGAAGCAGGCTCTCTGCTGAGCAGAGAGCCTGATGCGGGGCTCGATCCCAGGACCCTAAGACCATGACCTGAGCCGAAGGCAGCGGCTTAACCCACTGAGCCACCCAGGCGCCCCATGTTTGTCTTTTATTTTCTAATTTTATTTGCCTATGTGATGTAGATCAGTAGTATAATACATTATGGGAAATTTATGATTATGAAATGATAATGAAATACATTATGGGAAATTCCCACCTCAGTTCCGGAGGCAGCCAGCATTTTCCTCATCTTGTGATAATCTATGCACAGACATGCAAGAGGTGTTTACTTCTTAATTATGAAGATTTTTCTCTCAGTATTTCGCAGAGCCTCCTCAATCTTTAGTATTCCGATCTATGGATATAAGTTATTTAACTGCATTATTTAACCATGTCCGCTGAAAGGAAAACATTTCTTCTTTACTCACATACATCAGATGTGTAAGATTTCCTACACCAAGCGATTCTCCAATTTTTTGTAGACATTAGCAGGGTGTCCTACAATTCAATTCAGTTCTGACACGTAGAGTTATCACCAGATCCCACAAGTTAAGGCCTCAGTGTCACAAGACTGCCCTCACTTCAGAAACCAATTCCAAGTCCTAGGTTGTCATACATTTCTGATCGACTGGCTGTAAATCGGTTTGCACAGCCCCCTCAAGTCTGGTAATTTTTTGCTAGAACAGCTCACAAGAATTCAGGGAAACATTTACTGGTTTATTATATACAAAAGTTACAAAAGACCTTTCTAAAAAAAAAGATACACCAGGTAAGGTCCAGAACAGCCCCAAGCAGAGGAGCCTCCGATCCCATTGGCTTGGGGTGAACCACCCTCACTGCATGTGTGTTCACCAACCTGGAAGCTCTGAATCCCATACTTCAGGGATTTTTATAGAGGCTTTATCATTTAGGTGTGATCAGTTATTAATCTGAAACTCCTCCCTCCCAGGAGAAAAAGGGTGTATGTTAGTGAGCCCACTGAGAAAGAGTTATCTCATTAAAACAAAAGATGTTTGTACTGGAGAAATTCCAGGGGATTTAGGACCTTTGTAAGAATAAGAGTCAGTGACCAAAGATAAAAGTTGTTCCTAGCGCCTTTATCACCTAAGAAATCACAAAGGTTTTAGATGCTCTAGCCAGGAGCCTGGGACAAAGGTCAAAATATGTGTTTCTTATTATATCACAATATCACATCCACACACTGGTTCTTCTCAGTATTTTGTAAAACAGTTCTCTACCATGTGCCTCAAAGATTAAAATATGTATTAGTTATATACTGCTGTGTAATACCTCAGAATTTAGTAGCCTTAAACAACGAACATCTTCAAGTTTCTGAGTGTTCAGAATCTGGGAACCACTAAGCTCGGTTACAGAATCATGTAGGGCCAAAGCAGGGCCACAGTCATCTAAAGGCTTCACTAGGGCCTGGAGGATATGTGTTGGTAGGTGGCCTCAGTTACTTGTCACGTGTGCCCTGTAGGGCTTCTCACAATATATTAGTTAATGTTGGGGTCCGTGATCAAAGGAATGAGACTGATACAAAGCGAAGGTCAAGCAAAGCTTTATTTCATGCCAAGCATCAAGAATCAAACTGACCGGTCAGGGCTGTCTCTTACGAAAAGGTGACGACAACCCTGGCAAGGCCGCTCCCAACGTGGCCGCTCTGGACGAGGCTGCTCCCCAGACAGGGCCGCTCCCCGGACAAGGGCTGCTCCGGTGAGGCCGCTCCCCGGACAGAGGCTGCTCCGGCGAGGCCATGGCTTGCGGCTCTCACGGCTCTGACAGCTCTGACAAGAGCTCTGTCAGCTCTGACAGCTCTTACAAGAGCTCTGACGGCTCTTACGAGAGCTCTGACGGCTCTTAAAAGAACTCTGACAGCTCTTATAAGAGCTCTGACGGCTCTGACAGCTCTGACAAGAGCTCTGACGGCTCTGAACAAGAGCTCTGACAGCTCTCCCGGCTCTGATGACTCTTCTACTCCTCTCCCAGCCTCAGCCTCGCAGACTAACCTTTATAGGGGCGGTTGAGCCCCGCCCACACACAGGTGGCCAATGGGATCTCACCTCAGTAAATATATGCGGGCCCCTCTGATTGGATGTCTTCACCTGGCCTGACTCGCCCTTGTATCTAGGCTTTGCAAGTAAGCTCCTCTGGGAGGGGCGGGGTCAATCTAAGTTCACTGCATAGGGTCAATCTAAATTCACTGCAACAAAATGGCTCCCTCTGGCCAACCAGGCCCTTACATTCCCCCCTTTTCTTTGGAGATTAGTCAAATCCTTGACTTTTCAGCCAGTTCTATGTTATATTGAACATGTAAGACTAACATTTTATCACTCTAATTTTCTTTGGTACAAATGATGTTAGGGCGTTTATAATACAGGGGCCAAAAAGTAACAGTAGTACACAGTCGACTGATAAGTTAGCCATTCAACGCTTTGTATAACCTTTTCCATTTTTCCTAATTCCGTTCATCTAATTTCCCACCTATACTTTACATAAACAGGTAACAATAGGAGCAACAATAAACTCACAGTTTTTTAGTCTTAGCTTTAGTCCATGGTCAGCGGGGTCTATCGGCTGCAGCTTCCATCTCTGGGGGGCGTCCTTTCTCTCAGCTCATTTGATGTGACCCGCATGAACCCAGGCCCTAATGCCTTCTACTTTTACTGCTGTGGGGGTGGTCAGGATAACAGCAAACGGTCCCTTCCAGCGAGGCTCCAAGTTCCCCACTTGATAGCGACGTATCCAAACCAAGTCCCCGGGTTGGTAAGGATGTGGTTCCACCACCGTCTCCGTCCCAGTGTGGGCAGTTCGGAACCCTGCATGGGCTTTTTTTAAAGACAGACTGTAATGCCTGCAGTGACTGGAGTACAGACTGATCAGTCATTTCTGCTGGGGCAACCTCCTGTAGCCGAGGACGGAGCGGGGGGAAGGGGGTCTCCCAAACATTATTTCAAGTGGGGTCACCTTGTTTAAATAGGCTGTACATCGTGCCCTGAGGAGGGTGAAAGGAAGGAGATCCACCCATCCACCGCCAGTCTCCAGAATTAGTTTTGTCAAGGTCTCTTTAAGAGTCCGGTTCATTCTCTCTACTTGCCCAGAACTCTGGGGCCGATAGGCACAATGTAGTTTCCAATTAGTGCCCACGGCCTTGGCCAATGCCTGTGAGACTGAACTTACAAATGCAGGGCCATTGTCTGACCCAATCGCGAGAGGCAGCCCAAACCTAGGAATTATTTCTCCTAGTAGCTTTTTGGCCACCACTCCTGCCGTCTCATGTTTGGTGGAAAAAGCCTCCACCCAGCCTGAAAAGGTATTCACAAAAACCAACATATACTTGTGCCCATATTTTCCAGGTTTCATTTCCGTAAAATCTATTTCCCAATAAATTCCTGGTTCCTTACCTCTTTCTCTTTTCCCTCTTCCCATTTTAGTTCTTCCCACATTAACTGCCTGGCATTGAGCACATCTATCAACTACACCCTGAACCATATGCCTTAATTTAGAAACCTGGAATTGCTTGCCTATAAGGTCCTTGAGTTTGCGTATCCCCAAATGAGTACCCTGATGTATCTGGTCTACTAACTTCTTACCTAGTTTTCGAGAAAGAATTATTTTTCCTGCTTTAGTCTTAGCCCAGTCCCCTTCATAGTCCAATTAACCCATTTCTGTAAATACTTTAAATCTTCTTCTGAATAGTTCGGTTTTTCTGGTAGGGCTGGAGCCGGGAGTGTAATCAGTTCTTGCACTGTTTCTCGGGCTGCTTGCTTTGTGGCTTGATCTGCTAAGTGGTTTCCTTTTGAAATCAGATCAGTCCCCTTTTGGTGTCCCCGGCAATGCGTAACAGCTACCCCTTTTGGGTCCCAAATAGCATGGAGGAGAGCCAATATTTCTCCTCTGTTTTTAATTCCTTTTCCTTCTGCTGTTAATAGGCCCCTTTCTTTATAAATAGCCCCATGTATATGGAGAGTAGCAAAGGCATACCTGCTGTCCATATAGATGTTGGCGGTTTTACCTTTGGCCATCTGCAGTGCCTTAGTGAGTGCAATCAGTTCTGCTTTTTGTGCCGAAGTTCCATGTGGCAGGGCTGCTGTCCAGAGTTCTGCTCAGGAGAAACCACCGCAGCCCCTGCATACCTCTTTCCATTGACCATGTAGCTACTCCCATCTGTGAACAGAGTCATCTCGGCATCAGGGAGGGAAATGTCTCTGAGATCCGGCCTTATTCCTGTGACATCCCACAGTCGTGTGGATGGTCAGCTAGCTCCTCTGGCAGCAGTGTGGCTGGATTTAGCACCGCCGGGGGCCGGAAGGTCACTCTTGCTTCGTTGAGGAGAAGGGCCTGATACCCCGTCACTTGGGCGTTCGTCATCCATCGGTCTGGTGGAGTCTGGAGAAGGCCCTCAATAGTGTGTGTGGTGGTTACGATAAGATTTTGACCCAAAGTCAATTTACTTGCATCCTTGACCAGGAGGGCCGTTGCAGCAATTATGTGGAGGCAAGGGGGAAACCCAGCTGCCACTGGATCTAGTTTCTTGCTAAGATAGGCTACTGGCCTTCGCCAAACTCAGAGTCTGAGTTAAAACTCCTTTTGGCCAGCCCTGCTTTTTCATCCACATATAATTGGAAGGGCTTGGTAACATCTGGGATGGCCAATGCGGGGGCACTCAGTAAGGCTGTTTGTAATTCCCGAAATGCTCCTTCTGCCTCAGCTGTCCACTCTATCATAGTGAGCCCTCCTTTTGCCAGTTCGTAGAGAGGTCGGGCAGTCTCCGCAAACCGTGGTATCCACAGCCTACAGTAGCCCACCGTCCCAAGAAACTCCCTTACTTGTCGGGACATGGTGGGGTGGGGGTATTGGGTGATCACCTGTTTCCTGGACTCAGACAGTGAACGCACTCCCTCGTGGAGATCAAAGCCTAGATAAGTGGCATGGCTCTGACAGAGCTGTGCTTTCTTTGCTGACACCCGATACCCTTTTTCCTGCAGAGTCTGTAAGAGAGCTCTTGTCCCCCGCAAACATGACTCATAGTCCTCAGAGGCTACTAGCAAGTCATCAACGTACTGTAACAGAGTGACTCCTGGGTTGGAGGTTCTGTACTCATGCAAATCCTTGTGTAGGGCCTCGTTGAAGATAGTGGGCGCATTCTTGAATACTTGGGGAAGTCTTGTCCAGGTGAGCTGGCCTTGAAACCCTTTCTGTGGGTCGGACCACTCAAAAGCAAAAAGGGGTTGAGATTCCCTTGCTAAAGATATACAGAAAAATGCATCCTTGAGATCTAAGATGGCATATACAGTTCTTTTGGGGCCCAGGAGGGAGAGTAGGGTATAGGGGTTAGACACCATCGGGTGGATATCTTCAACCCATTTATTAACTTCCCGCAAGTCCTGGACAGGTCGGTACTCCCCAGTCTTGGCCTTTTTGATGGGCAGCAAAGATGTGTTCCATGGAGATTTGCAAGGAACTAGGATCCCGTTTCCTCGGAGGCGGTTAATGTGTTTTCTGATCTCTTCCTTTGCTTCCCGGGGAAGGGGGTACTGCTGAACGCGAATAGCCGTAGCTGTCGCCTTTAATTGTACCACCACTGGAGGTTGTTCCTTGGCCAAGCCAGGGGGCTTCCCTTCTGCTCAGACCTGGGGAAACTCGTCCTGTAGGATTTGGAGAAGGCTTCCCCCTTTTGTCTCCTCTGGTTTTGAGACTGGCTCGTAAAGTAGGTATTCATCTACTGCTGCCATAAGCACTGGTACAGTGGGTTGTCTCAAGGTTACAGTCATGTCTCCTTCTGAGAAATGAATGCCAGCTCTTAACTTGTGGAGGAGATCTCTTCCCATCAAGTTATATGGGGCATTAGGGAGGACCAAAAATCGATGTTTAACTACTCCCGAGGCCAAATTTAAAGTCCTTTCTGTTGTCCATTTATGTCTCTCTGTGCCATTTGCTCCTTGTACCCAAACTTCCTCTCCAGATAGTTTTCCCATAGGTTTAAGTAATGATGAAAATTGGGCTCCCGTGTCCACCAAAAAATCAACTGATTTCCCCTTTACTTTAATTTTTACCCAATTTTTACCCGAGGGGCTCTGAACCATGGCCCCTTCAGTCTCTGGTGGCAAGCATTGCTGTCTTCCTTTTAGGGCACTTCCTGGCCCAATGTCCTTTTTCCTTTTTTTTTTTTTTTTTTAAAGATTTTATTTATTTATTTGACAGAGAGAGATCACAAGTAGACAGAGAGGCAGGCAGAGAGAGGGAGGGAAGCAGGCTCCCCGCTGAGCAGAGAGCCCGATGCGGGACTCGATCCCAGGACTCTGAGATCATGACCCGAGCCGAAGGCAGCGGCTTAAACCACTGAGCCACCCAGGCGCCCCTCCTTTTTCCTTACAGTAAGCGCATTGATCTGAATCTAAGTCTTCCCGCCTGCCTTCTCTGTGCTTAGGCTTTTCCTTCCATTTATTATCCCCTACCCGTCTCCTCCTCACCTCATGTAATGCCAAAACCTTAACCAGTTTTTTTGTCTGTTTTTCATCCTCTTGTGCATCCCTGTTGTTAAACGCCTTTTCTGCTATTCCCACTAACTCAGTCAGATTCTTCCCTTCAAATCCCTCAATTTTCTGAAGTTTCCTCCTTATATCTGGGGCTGACTGACTGGCAAAAGCAAGATTCATTGCCCTCTGATTTTCGGGTGCCTCAGGATCGATCGGGCTGTACATTTTATAGGCTTCAATTAGCCTTTCTAGGAAAGCTCCTGGAGACTCATTCTTACCTTGAGTCACCGTACTAATTTTAGATAAATTTATGGGTCTCCTTGCAGCTGCATGGAGGCCTCCCAGTAGAGCCTGACAGTAGAAACGTAAGCTCTCCTTACCTTCATCAGAGTTTGGATCCCAGTTGGGGGGTTCCCTTGGGCAGTAGTCCTCCATTCGGCGGGGATTGAGGTCCCTGCCAAGTCTCTCGCTTATCACCTTATGGGTTTCTCGGATGATGCGATCCCGCTCTTCCCCGTTAAAGAGAGCCATAAGGAGCTATTGAACATCCACCCAGGTAGGTTGATGAGTAAGAAAGACAGTCTCCAAGAGGCTAATTAAATCCTGAGGGTGGTCAGAAAAGGATTTGTGTTGGGTCTTCCAATTATAGATGTCAGAAGAGGAAAAAGGGATATAGCTTAGGTAGGGCTGCCCTCTCCTGTCTGGTAGAGCAACCTCACGAAGAGGCAGCATTGGCGCGGACAGTACCAGTGAAGTAAAAGGAGGCTGAGGGGGATAGAGGAAAGGGGAAGGATCAGGGCGGTCTCTCTGCTTGGTGGTCCCATAGGTGGACCCCAACTGTGTATGCGGTGGACTGGTAAAGGCATTTCGGGACCGAGAGTCAGATTTAGAGGACAAATGGTGGGGGGATTCCACATCCTCCATATCCGATGGAGGTAGAATGGTCTTCTTCCCTGGTTCCCCCTCATCTGTCTGTTCTGGTTTTGGTGCTCTGACCTGCCTTAGAGGGAGAGAAATGGTTTCGTTAGCAGGGGGAAGGTGGGACTTGAGCCACGACGGCGGCTCTTCTATCAGATATCGCCAAGCCACAATGTACGGTATTTGGTCTCGATGTAGATCAAAGACCTCACTCGGGGTAGAATAGATCTGCAACAAGGCAAACGTTCCTTCCGGCGGCCACCCTGTGGAGAAAGTGGGCCACTCTAATTGGCAGAGTGTTTTTAGTTTTCCCGGGTAAACCTTGTCACCTGACTGAGTGGCTTTACCTTGAAAATCCTTGAAATGTTCAAGAACAAGACCTAGGGGTGTCACAGGCCCCTTACTCCCCGTTTGTCCCATTTCCCCAAATACAACAAACAGCACAACAGACAACAAAAAAGGCAAAGACAACCGCAGACCCAGCGATCCCCATCCAGAGCCTACTGCTGGTGGGGACATTCTTGGTCCCCTGCAAACACAACAAACCACACAACAGACAACAAAAGAACCAGGCAAAGGTTAACCACAGACCCAACGATTCTTACCCAGAACCTGCCACTGGTGGGGGCTTTCTTTATCCCCCAACCTCCTAGGGGGACTCGAACCCCTCAACTGTCTAGGGGGACACGAACCCCCCCGGCCGCCCAGGGGGACTCAAACCCCCCGACCACCTAGGGGGACTCGAACCCCCCGACCGTCTAGGGGTACTCGAACCCCCCGACTGCCCAGGGGGACTTGAACCCCCCGGCAACCGCTGACCACCCAGGGGGACTTGAATCCCCCGTCGATCTACCAGCAGAGGGATGGGGCATCCCCGCATCCACTCCACCCCTGGGGAGCATGGCTGCATCCAGCTTCTCCCCGGTGGGCTATACCCTGGAGCTCCAACCAGACAGACAGATAGGATCCCAATACCCAAGATCCTAATACCTCTGGAGGCTTTTCCCAAAAATTCTGATGCTGGCTCAGGTCCCATCGTTTGATCCCAGACGAGCCCCCAAATGTTGGGGTCCGTGATCAAAGGAACGAGACTGATACAAAGTGAAGGTCAAGCAAAGCTTTATTTCACGCCAAGCATCAAGAATCAAACTGACCGGTCAGGGCTGTCTCTTACGAAAAGGTGACGACGATCCTGGCAAAGCTGCTCCCAACGTGGCCACTCTGGATGAGGCTGCTCCCCAGACAGGGCTGCTCCCCGGACAGGGGCTGCTCTGGCGAGGCCACTCCCTGAGGCCGTGGCTCGGGGCGGCGGGGCTGCTGGCAGCTCTCATGGCTCTGACGGCTCTTACAGCTCTTACAAGAGCTCTGACGGCTCTGACGGCTCTTACAAGAGCTCTGACAGCTCTCCCAGCTCTGACGACTCTCCTACTCCTCCGATGACTCTTCTACTCCTCCCCCAGCCTCAGCCTCGCAGACTAACCTTTATAGGGGCGGTTGAGCCCCGCCCACACACAGGTGGCCAATGGGATCTCACCTCAGTAAATATATGCGTGCCCCTCTGATTGGATGTCTTCACCTGGCCTGACTCACCCTTGTATCTAGGCTTTGCAAGTAAGTTCCTCTGGGAGGGGCGGGGTCAATCTAAGTTCACTGCAACAAAATGGCTCCCTCTGGCCAACCAGGCCCTTACATTAACTTTCCCCTATTAGTTAAATATTAGTTATATTTAACTAATAGTAGTTAAGTATTAGTTATATTTAACTACTATTAGTTAAATTAATTAAATTTCTCCTAATGATAGGAGAAAGAACAAGGCAGAAGGCTCACTGTCTTTTGTAACCTAACCTAAAAAATAGATACCAGTTCTGTGTTTTGTTAGTTGTATAAACCATACTGAGACAATACAGGAGGCAGCTACAGAGGGCATGAGTTTTAGGAGCTGGGCATCATTGAGGGCCATCTTGGAGGCAGTCTATCAGAATCTAGAAGTTAGAAGCATTAATCATATAAAATACAGGTGTTTTTTTTTTTAGCACTGCCTTCATAAACTGTGCATTAGATTTGTTTTGGTAACATTAATGAATGATGTTATTTTCATCTTCCAAATATCTGGGAGAAAGTTCTGTAATGGAGAGAAGTGTTTTAGTGTGTTCTTTCTCCTAAATATACTCTGTCACGAGAAAAGTTGAAAACTTAAATTTTAGTCTTTTTTTAAAAAAATATTTTTGAAAAATTTATTAGAGTATGTGTGAGTATGAGCGGGGTTGGGGAGAGGGAGAAGCAGACCCCCATTGAGTAAGGACTCCCATGGGGGACTTGATACCAGCACCTGGGGGTCATGACCTGGGATGAAGGCAGTCTTAACTGACTGAGCCAACCAGGCACCCCAAATATTAATTTTTAAGGCAAAATATTTTGACTGTATGAATGGTTCTATTAGGGATGACAATATACCAACTTTGATAGTCTACTTGAATCTATTTTACCACTTAAAGTGCAATGTAGAGGGGTGCCTGGGTGGCTCTGATGGTTAAGTGTCTACCTTTGGCTCAGCATGATCTTGGGTTCCTGGGATCAAGCCCCACATCAAGCTTCTTGCTCAATTGGGAGTCTGTTTTTCCCTCTCACTTTTGTTGCTCCCCCTGATTGTGTTCTCTCTTAAATAAATAAATAAAATCTTAAAACAAATAAAGTGCAATGTAGAAAACTTACCACTGTATTATCCTCTCCTCTTTATGTTTGTATATATTGAAAACCCCATCAGGCAATGTTATAATTTTTATATCAAAAAGCACACATTTTAAAGAACTCAAGAGAACAGTCTGTGATATTCATCCAGATATTTACCATTGCTATTGCTCTTTTTTCATTCCTGATATTCTAGGCTTCCTTCTAGTATTGTTGTCTGGTTTCCGATGAAAAATCTGTAGTCATTCAAATTGTGTCTTTGTCAGGAATGCATAGTTGTTCTCTGGCTGCTTTCAATATTTTTTTCTTTGTCTTTTGTCTTCAACAGTATGATTATGAAGTCCCTATATGTGGATTCCTTTGAGGTTTTCTGCTTGAGGCCTGCTGAGCATTTTGAATCTGTAGGTTTTTATCTTTCACCAAACTTAGGAGGTTTTCAGCCATTTTTCCCTCAAATTTTTTTTCAGCATCACATTCTTTTTCTTCTCCCCCCCACCTTTTTAAAAATATTTTATTTATTTATTTATTTGAGACAGAGAAAGAGCACAGAGGGAGGATGGGGAGAAGCAGACTCACTGCTGAGCAGAGAGGCTTCATCCCAGGACCCTGGGATCATGACCTGAGCCGAAGACAGACACTTAACCAACTGAGCCACCCAGGCTCCCCCTTTTTTTCTTTCTTTGTAACTCTTTGTTTTTCCTTTTGTTAGAACATTTGATGTTATATTTCTGAGTTCTAAAATTTCCATTTGGTTCTTTATTTTTTTTCCCATTTGGTTCTTCTTTATATCTTTGTTAAAATGTTCTGTGTTTTCATGCATGTCAAGAGAGTTCACAATTGTTTGCAGGAACATTTTTACAGTACTGCTTTAAAGTGTGTCAGATAATCTTTGTCATTTAGGTATTCCTTTCCCTTGATTGAAAACTAAAATAGTAATGTTTATCACAGTACTACGTGAAATCAGATTATTTCACCACTGCTTAAATCATGTGATGTTTGTGAGCATCTTTTGATTATTTTTTCTGGGAGTTAGATTTTCCTGGTTCTTTCAAAATTCTCTAAGTCTTTGATATGCAAATTAGGATCTGATCCTTGCTAGATATACTCTGTGAGGTCACTCTCCTGAGTTCATCCCTCTTTATAGTCTCCATGGTACTTTCTCCTTCTCTGGGGCTCCCCTTTTCAATTCTCTGGGCAGAAAGCTTGGGCTTTAGGAACCATGCACTTCCACTACTGTGCCTACATTTGGTTCTCATCTATAAAATGTAGATAAGTAATACTACAGGCATATAGAGGTAAATAAATGTTACCCAATATTATTTTTATTAAATTTTTAGCTTCTCAAAACTGTTAATACAGACTAACAGTTAATTCAGGTTTCTCAGATTTTAAAGTAGTTTTTATCTAGGGTTAGTCATGTTTGAGGGTGGTAAACTATGCCCTGGGCATCATTAAAACAGCTGATGAAACTAATTTTTGGTCTTTGTCAAGAGTTTTACTTTTTGGTACATTTAATTATAAGTACAAACTCCAGATTGCAGGGTAAATTGTTGGGGTTCTGAAATGTAGTTTTTCCTGTTAATGAAGAGAGTTTTATGGAGAATAGAAATGAAACAAACAATCCCTTCTGCTAAAGAGCTTACATGTTAGCTAAATAGACAATAGATTTATACATTAATCTACTAGAAAAGTTACAAAGTAGTACTAATATGTCAGAGATAAAGGGAAGCCATACTTCACGATTTGCCTGAGATAGTCCTACTTTACTTTTTTGCCCTGGGGCAGGGAGGGGGCAAGAAAGTATAACTGTTAATAGAGCCTCTGGTTAGGATGATAAATTACATGGCTACTTTATAGATACTAGTTAGTTTCAAGATAATGAAAGGAAAGCAATCACCATAGTTTGCTGGGCCTGAGTATGAACTGGGTGGAGGTTGAAGGGCTCCAACACAATAAACGAACACTTAGAACTTTGAAGAAATGTGGGAAAATGCTGTTTCGAAGCCAGTTATGTCATAACATGCAGGACAGACAAATGGCAGGTACTACTGTAATTAGAGATGAGGTGATACGATCTTTGTTGGTTTTGCTATTCTACAAAGTTTGGATTCTACTTTTTAGGAGATTACTACAAAAGGTAGTGTTCAAAAGTTGCAACCTAAAAATGCACCAAAGAAAGTCTGTATAGTGAGTGATTAGTATAGTTGTACCTCACAATTGGAGGATTTTAGAGAAATGTGGTTTTTAAAAATAGATTTTTTTTTAGAGCAGTTATAGGTCCATGGCAAAATTGAGCAGAAGGTACAGATATTCCATATATGCCCTTTCCTAACTAGTTTCCTATCACTTTCTACTGCTATAACACATTTATAGTCTCCCTTGTTATAAAAATCCCCAATCAGAGGGATACAATTGATGAACCTATGCTTGATGATGGTTATTTTTTTAACCTCTTTGGTTTTTTTTTTTTCATTTCAATTGACTAGAAACTAAAATATTAATGTTTATCATGGTTCTGTGAAATCAGATTTTTCCACCACTGTTTGAATCATGTGATTATTGTTCATGTGTTTTTGGTGGCCAGGATAAGTGAGGCAATGGCTCGCTTGAAGCTAAAAAGGAATCTTAATCCTATTGAAATGAAAATTCACAATAAAGTACAAACCGATCTTGAAACTGGCTTTCATATGAATAATTCCTTGACTTTATGGAGATTTTTGGTTTTGATTAGCAGGGCCATAGGAGAGGCAATTTTAGTCCTTAGTGATTTATTATAATGTTATTATTATAATTGTAGCAGCTGGAATAAGAATTCTGCCTCGAAGTCACTCTTTTACACTGAAAATTGGTTTCCTCGCCGGTATTGCTCAGCCATAAGAACAGATGTTGAAAAGTTTTCCCACATCCTAATGCTTTGAAATGACTCATAAGTGGGTAATGTGTGCTAAGTACCGTCAAGTTATTTCCACTTAAAAAAATGATCCCCACAAATTTTGTTCGCTCTCTGTGTGAAGTCTCATGAGAGAATCTCACCCATTTTTGTGGAGAAAAAAATGGAGTAATTAATTAGACATGGTTGGCTAATTTATAACTAGAACTAGTTAATTTGGAGAAATTTCTAACTGGTTTTAAGAATTTGAAATTTATTTACTCCTCATAAAAATTCTAGGAGGCTCGGGGTGCCTGGGTGGCTTGGTGGGTTAGGGCATCTGCCTTCGGCTGGGTCATGATCTCAGGGTCCTGGATCGGGCCCCGCATCTGGCTCTCTGCTCCACGGGGAGCCTGCTTCCCTATTTCTCTCTCTGCCTGCTTGTGATCTCTGTCTGTCAAGTGAATAAATGGAATCTTTAAAAAAATTATAGGAGGCTCATAATAGTCTTTTTACAATTTATAAAGGAAGCAACGAAAGCACAGAAATTCACCCCCCCAAAAATGTATAACGTCACCAATGTTTATTCTACCCATAAATGTCATCGCTTAGTTGTTCAAGCCCAAAACACAACATCATCCTTGATTCTCTTTTTTCCTTCTATCCTACAACCAACCCAATATCAAGATCTTTCAATTCTCTCTTCCAAAATATTTTGAAGTTAGTTTCTTTTCACTTCTACCACTTCACTTTGACCCCTAGTTCTGGACTGCATCTATGACCTTGTCTACTTAAATAGCTTCTCTATTTGCCCCACTGCTTTCACTCTTGTCCCCTCCCTGACAACAGTTTATTCTATGTACAGTTGCTAGATTGATCTTTTAGAAATGTAAATATGGTTATGATACTTTCTGGTTGAAAGTCGGCCAAAAGATTCCCACACTCGAATAAAAATTGAAACTCCTTATAATTCTGTACAAGACCATTCTCCATCTGGCCACTGCTTAACTCTCCTAACTAGTTGGCTATTGATTTCTACTTATTTCACTTTGCTTAAACCATACTGTTTTTCTCATTCCTCATCAAAATTCATTCCCTTCTTAGGGCCTTGGTACTTGCTCCTTTTATCTGAACTGCTTTTCTCTCAGAGTATTTTCTCACATACTTCAGTAAAGTCTTTGTTCAAATGTCATCTCCTGAGAGGCCTTCCCCGGATGAATTAAGTTATTTATTTTTCTGGCTTATTATGTTTCTTTCTATAGCATTTTACACTACTTGAATTTCTCTGTTTATTCCTGTCTTCCCATCAGAATGTAAAGTCTCTGGCTGAGGTAAGCACATTGATTTATTGCTGTACCTCTGGAGCTTAGACACCTCTGACACTTAACAGGTATTCAAATATTTGTTGAATGAATGAATGCATGAACTTGTGTACAAGGATATTCTTTATGATTGTTTGTTTCTTTGTTTTTTCCCATAGCTTTGTAGAGGAATAGTCAGAGAGCTATGAAGTTTAACAATGCATATGAAATAGCTATGTAAACTGAATAACCTTATATAAATGCTGGTTATCCCACTTGTGATTATTACCCTCTGGATTTCCTCTTTATTCCTGCTCTGGGTCTGGACAACATGAAAACAGTAATTATTTAATTCAAATAAGTCTGAATTTTGAAATACCTGTTGTATTCAGGGTGGTTAAGTGTTAAAAGAGATTCAACAATGTGAAAACTTCAGTCTTCTAATGCCTAGGAAGAATTTAACTTTCTAGTTGGGGAAATTGAGATATGCACAAGGGAAACTCCAGGAGATTTCAAATACAACAAAGAAGTAATAGTGGTAGAGAGCAGTAAGAGCAAAAGGAATTTAGAGTTTTGGAAAGATTCTTCCATTAGTGGGTTTAATGTAGGAAGCAAATCTTAAAAGGCTGAAGGTGCTCGAATTTGTGTGTGTAGTGGAAGATAAATGTTCAGAATCTTTTATTAGCCAATATGTTCAAACATTAGCCGGAGAAATAGCACTTTGGGTGTGCCCTATATTGGCACTGATAGAGCATCAAGAACAAATGGATGGTTTCTTGGCTATATCTACAGCTAAATCCGTATCTCTCTCTATTCTCTCTCTCTAGTACCCGATTAACTGCATATATTCTTTGAGGTAGTTTCTCTATTACATTCTCCATTGTGCTTAAAACCTCCTTAGAATTTTTAAAGCCGTTTCAGCCAATTTTTTACAAACCTCATGCCTATTAAAAAGTCATATCCTCATGGGACTGCCGTATTACTTTTGATAAAACTTATGAAGTGCTTGAGACTTGCTGAGCGTTTGTTCAATAAATCAATAAATGTTATCATTATCATAAAAGAATGTAGCTGACGCAATATCTCTAGTGAAATCGCTATCCCTTCCATAGGGGAGATGGAAACAAATAAAGAAGGAGTCAGGCGGGCTCCACAAACCTCGTTCAAATTCGCAGGATCACCGGCCGCACCCCTCATTTAGATCAATACCTCCTTGGCTCTAGAGCTGCCCACCTCGCAAGCTGGCCTAGGCTCCCGGAAGATAAACACATCGAAAAGGGCGGGGCAGGAGGCGGGTTCGGAATGGGTGAGTGGCCAGCAGAAAGTGATTGGCAGCTGCCATGTCCACGTGCTTTGAGCTTCTAACTAGCTGTCGCGAGAATTCGATGTAAACAGACTGGTCCCCCGACCTCAGGCTCCCAGCCCGAGACGCTCAGCTGAAGTGCACAGGAGCCTGCGGCATGATTCTTTTTGACAAAACCACGTAGGTGTGCTGTCTGCAAAGAAAAACAGACGTGTTTGTAACTCTCCCTACCTGCCTGCGTTCGCAACCGAACCTGACCCCTCGGCATCACCCGAACTTACATACTGTTTTGTTGTCCCTGGAGCCCCAGCGGATTGGATAAATTCAGGAGGCGGGTCCGCCTCTTTTCTACTTGCTGGTTGGCGAAGCTGACCTCCAAGGGCGGTGCCCGGCGGTAGACAGTTTCCTTCTGGGATTGGCTAGAAAAGTAGTTCCGCTGAGGCGTGGTAGGAAGTGGTAGCCGTCAATCACAAGGGGAGACTCCAAACAGTGAGCCTTGAGCTGAAGAACAGCGTTTACCGGCGGGGCGGCCGGTGAGAGGGTTGGTGGGGCTGTGGCTTTCGGGAGGCTTGGAGAGGACGAGGGGCAAGCAGCATGAGCGGAGAGGGCTTGGCTGGCAGGGATTCGATGAGGGAGAGCTAGCGAGAATGGAGGGGGAGGGGAGGAAGGGCAAGGGGCCAGAGGGCGGCCGGGGGCAGCGGTGGCTCCGCGTTGGAGGTTAAGTGGGTAGAGCTGTGTTAGTGTGTGTCAGGAGAGTGGGGCCTGAGGGGCTGGCGAGGTTCGTCCTCAGGACACAGGCCCATAAAGGACATTTCTTGGGAGGCTGTGCTTCGGAAAATAAAGGGTGGAATGGAAATGGGAGGGCTGAGGAGCTGGTGGTGAAGCTACCTGGGCCAGGTGGGGCAAAGGGTGTTTTTGTAGTAGCAGATGAGACTCCTCAGTTTGGGAATTTTCAAATACGGTGACAGAATCCTCCCTCCTTAGAAGTGATGGTTTTAGGGGCTTTCAGGATTAGTTCCAGGCTGTGGATTTTCCTGAGCCCTGAAAGAGATGGTTAATATTGCTGTCAGTCCTCTTTTAACCTTAACCAAGTACACTCCATACTCTTAAAACCTCCCAAGTGATTCAGATGCTTATTGGACATCCAAGGGTCAGGATTCAGTGATGTGACAGGAAGGGATAAGGGGCTTCTAATGTCATATAAGTTTTTATTACTTATTTAGGCTCTGGTGTTTAGGTTACAGTAGCAGGGGGTTGACAAATATGGTTTAAAAACTCGTTAGATTATGACCATGCAGTCCTTTTTTTTTTTTTTTTTGTAGCTATAATTGGCATATAACATTATATTAGTTCTAGGTGTAAAACATAATGTTTTGATATTTGTACATATTGTGAAATGATCACCACAATAAGTCTAGTTAACATCTATCACTATACATAGAGTATGCAGTCTTGCTCTTAGTTTTCCAACAGTCTTAGTTAGAAGGTACCAATTATTTCACTGTTCCATTTGGTCTCGAAGTATTGTGCCATGTGTGTTTTCACTATTTCAGGATTGTAGTACGTTCTCTAATTTTGGCTCACAGAGATAGCACATTTGTTTTTATTAAGAGATCTTGTGCTAGACTCTCCATCCCTTACCTTTCTAGATTATGTTAACAGAGGATCAGAAGGTCCAGAAAGAAAGAGTCTTAACTTCTTCTGTGGTTCTAAGGCTTAGTCCAAATAAAAAAAATTCATGATAATTAGAGAACTTCTTTATCTACTTCCTCTCCTAATATCCCCCCTTTCTCGTGTAATGGGGTTTGCTGGGAAGGTTTCCTATATTTTAGGCATTTTCCATGAGGGATCTCAAGTGGGCAACCATAAACCCTCACTCCTACCCACAACAATAATAATCCATTTTTTTTTCTGTCTCTTTGTGCTGGAAACAGGTTTAGCGAATGAAGCTATGGCTACAGATTCTCCCCGAAGACCCAGTCGTTGTACTGGTGGAGTTGTGGTCCGCCCCCAGGCTGTCACGTAAGCAAATTTCAGATAAGCCTAAAAGCTAAAGAAACTTTGCTCAGAATAGTAACTAATATTCAGGTTTCCTTTTTGAACATCTATTTAATTTTACCTTTACAGCATGATAAATATTGCCAAGACCAAATAAAAGGAGTAATTGGAGGATCAAGTTAATGTTATTCACATTTATAGGGTACATCAAAAGCACTATGCTAAATCCTAAGGAGTAATGTGTTTTTAAACTCCAGTTTCAAAAATTCATGACTCATTAATTAGATCAATTTGTTTTTTTTTAAAAAACGAAATGGCATATTATAGAAAATATAGTTGGGAGTATTCTTTTGTGACACATACTATTCATATGAACATATGTTGACCAGATGCTGATGTAAAATGTATCTCTTATCTAGGTCTTAGTCAGAAGGTTTCAAAGTCAGTGACATAAAGAACATTCTATATTTTAAGCATTTTTTGCCAAAGCCTGCTTATACTTTCTAGGAGCATATGATCTAATGTGTTTTTAAGAGATGTATACTTGAAATCACTGTAATCAATAAAAAAGGTATCAGCAAACTGTGAGAATTGGGAGGAAATATTTTAGTGGGAGTATTTAGTGGGGATATTTTAGTATTTTAGATCCTAAAGGGTTTTATTAAGAAGCTAACATAATGTGCTTTAAAGGCTGAGTAGAGTTTGGGCAATTAGAATCAAAGGAACATTTTAGACAAAGGGAATAAGGTGAGCAGATGTAGTAGGGCACGCTCTTTTCATAAATGAAATATAGGGAGGTTGACCTATATAAAGTGGGTTAGGGTGGATAGTGAAGATCCTTTAGTATCTATGTAAGGAGGTGAAACTTGTTTTCTACCTTTTAAAATGTTCATAAGGGAATTGTAGCATTTTATATATTCCCTTGGGCAGTTTGGCATGTTACATAAAGCTTGCCCTCTCTCAGACTATGAAAGGTATATGTATAATACAGTATTTTACTATAATACTTCTGTTTGTTTTTTTTTTCCTCCTGCATTTCCCTGGGCCATACTTCTTTGCTAACTGTGGACCATGGCAACAAGTTAAATATTTTACTAGCTATGAGTTAGGTACTCTTTCAGTCTTTATTTTACAGGAGAAGAAACCAAAGCAGGGAGAAATTAAGTAAATTATCTTCAGGAAAAGCCAAGAAGGGGAACCTGGATCAAACCCAGGCAGTTTGTCCCCAGAGTCTATGCATTTAGGCGGTATTCTATGTTGCCTCACCATATGGTATCCAACTTATATTGCTTCTTATTATTCAATACATAATTTTAGTGTTTTTAAAAAATCTTTTATACATTTGTATTCTTTTAACAAATAGTGCTCGAGCATCTACTCCATGCCCGAAGTACTGGCTTGTAGATTCTGGAGGTAGAAGGTAAACATGAGAGTTGGAGTCCTTTCTGTAGGACAGTTTACATTCTAGTGGGGGAAACAGTATATAAGGAACGTGATTACAGACTCTGATCAGTGCCTGGTGTGCTATGATACAGAATGATAGGGGGAGTCTGACTTCAGGCTGTCAGGAAAGTCCTTTCTGAGGAGGTAACGCTTAAGCTGGAGAAATGAAAGGGATGGAAAAGCATGGAAAGGAATCTAGGCAGAAAGAAAGCTGGCGTAAAGGTCTTGACTGAAAGAGCTTGGTGTATTCTAGGAATGGAATTGCAGATGACAGAAGCAGAGTGAGGAGAGTGGCAAAAAAATGAGCGGGGAGAGGCAGGCCTAATCAAATTATTGTGTGTGTGTTTTTTGTTTTTATTCGGCCTAATCAGTTTTTGTAGCTATTTGAGGCATACTGCTTTTTTATCGGATTTAGAATAACTGATAGGAGTTTCTTCAAATGTAATTTTTCACATGAAATGAAATGAATTGATTTGGTATTTTGAAGAATTTTTTTCCACTTGCTGACATCCATATACTTCCATTTAAAATCTCTCAGTGACCTTAACAGTATCATTTTTCTTCACTTTTATGTGTTTTAATATTTTCCCATGTCTTGTCTATGGCAAAAATTCTTTCTTTTGGACTTCTTAGTATCTCCTAATACCTGCCCTGCACCTGCAGCAAAATGCAGATTGATTTTGCTATATACAGGTAAGGGAGTAGGCGCATAACCAATTTAAAGAGAAGGTCACTAAGTACTGAATCATCAGCCACAGTTCTTCTTGCTCTGACTGGGGAATTCTTTTGCTTTGACTCAAAAGGAAGATCCTGTCTTAGCCTTGTGTCATCACTCCTTCAAATACAAGTTAGAATCTGTATGTTAAATTAAGAGAGCATGACTTTTAAGAAGAGATGATGTTTAAAAAGATTAATATCTCATTTGCATTTCATTTAATAACATTATACGAAGAAACTGGAAAGCAAGTTAACAGAATTATTGGTTGATGAGAGTCTTTTCTCTTTTTGAATATTGTGAGTAACTTTCTTAAGGCTTAGAGAAAGAGCTTTTCCATGTTTTGTTTTAAGATGTCAGGGTCAATTTTATCCATTTCACCTTTTTTCAGGGAGCAGTCCTACATGGAAAGTGTTGTGACTTTTCTACAGGACGTTGTGCCACAGGTAAGTAAGTAAGAAATATAGTAGGTTTTACCATTGGCCAGGGAGATTCTGAAATGTTCTCTTTCCTAAGCTTGACACTGGTATCATGAACTTCAGAAAGATTTTTAACGTTTTAACATCCTGAGCATTGGTAGGGTAGAACTATACATGTTAGTATTACAAGTGCCTTAGTTTTGCATTGTTTGTGGCACAATTATTATTCCTCAAGACTTGCTCTCCTAAGAGGAATCAAGGTGAGATGTTAGTTGAGAGCTGGGACTTGGGATTCTCTAGTTGGATTCTATTTCCAGAATCTTCCTCTTGCCCTAGTTAAATGTTGCCTGTCTGAAATGATCAAAGCAAAGTCTATACTTTGCATTTCATTAACTAGATATTATATTGGCTAAATACTATACTGAGCACAAATCTACATGTCTTTCATGGTGAGCAGTATCTTTATGCCAAGTGGGGTATGCCTTGTTACTCTAACTTACAACAGAAGTTGTCTCTCTATAAACGTAAGAATAAAGAATGAGAGCAACCCTCCTGGGGTCATACCTAGTGCACTGTTGCCCAGATTTAACGTGAGTATCACTTGGCACATGTGTTAAAAATAATCATTTCCAGGCCCCGTCCCAGAGAGTTTGACTCAGTGGAATTGAGGTGGCATCCAGTAACTTGTGTGTGTGTGTGTGTAGTGAGAGCCTCTGGGGATTCTTGTGAAACAGTGGCCATGGGAAGCTCTGTGGGACTACTGAAAGGAAAGGTATTTTCTACTTATGGTGATGTCAGTGTTTCCTGACTGCCAGGCTATTTGTAACCACGCGGTTGAAAAAAGGAATTCATAGATCCAGTGTCCCAGTCTTATGACAGCAATCTAGAAAAGTCTAAAATCCAGATTTCAGTTATATTATGTAAGTTGTATTTATCAAATAAGGGAAAGTATCAGGGAATGTTGATACTACTTTATGATGTTCATGGAAATGGGTCACAATGACAAGGTCCTTTGGCATGTAAAGGATAATAAATGCTTTCCTATTTTGAGGAACTTGGTTACTAAAGGAAGTCAAATTGCTGAAACAAGCAGAGCTTACAGCAGCATTTCAGTAAGTGTTATACATGATAGTATAGACCTAATATGTACTTGCTAAGAGAATGCATAGCAAATAAAGAGTGAAAGAGTCAAATTCTCTCTCTCTCTTTTTTTAAAAGAATTTATTTATTTATTTGACAGACAGAGATCACAAGTGGGCAGAAAGGCAGGCAGACAGAGAGGAGGAAGCAGACTCCCCACTGAGCAGAGAGCCCGATGTGGGGCTCGATCCCAGGATCCTGAGACCATAACCTAAGCTGAAGGCAGAGACTTAACCCACTGAGCCATCAGGTGCCCCGAAAGAGTCAAATTCTAAAGGACATTGGAAATAGCAGTTGAAATGAATGGAAAGGTTAGGTATTGGATGTTGGAAGAAACTGATTAGCTGGGTATGGGAGGCAACAGAGTTGCTGAACAAGAGCATCTTGGACTATGCTCGGAATGGCAGTTCTAGAGAGTAACCTGGGGCTGAAATCCAAACTGGTGTCTCCAATCTGCTCTTTCTCTTAAGCCCTGAGCCCTGGCATGAGGCTGGTTCCAAGGAAAGGGCATTTAAAAATTTTTTGTAATTTGCCTACTCCTAGAGTGCCTTTTTATCACATTTTTACAAAGGCACCTTTTGTGTTAGTGGAAACCCTGCGTGGCAAGCAGTTTTTATTGGCGGGAGGAGAGAGGCTGTGGTTAGAGGCTTTGAGGGAATAGCTAGAGAGTTTGCTGGAGAAACAAGAATACCAGATTGACTAATAGATGGGAAGTAGGGGACCGTTAAAATTGATAGGGTAAAAATGCTGGAAGGTAGAGGATTAATTTAGAAAAAAAAAAGATTAATTTAGTTTTTTGAGCATTAGACATTAGGAAGGAGATAATCTCTGTAATTGCTTATGAAGATTTGGATCAGAGTAGCAACTATGGAAGTGAAGTTGTAGTCCTAGATCTAAGAATTAGAATATTCATTCAAGAAATGTATGTTATGCAGGTCATTGTATTCTGTTTACCCTGGAAATAAAGCAAAAATTCAGGCAGCATACATTTACTTGAGCATCCGCTATGGGTTGGGCAGTGTGTTAAGTTGAAGGGATACTGGTTCCTTTCTGTAAGGCTTCACGGTCTTGTGCAGCAGTTAGCAAACTTTCTGCGAAGGGCCAGATAAGCTTTGCAGTTCATATAATACATGTTGTAACTACTTGACACTGCTTTTTATGTAAAGGAAAAGGCATGGCTCTATTAAAATAAAACTTTATTTGGGACTCCTAGGTGGCTCAGTGGGTTAAGTGTCTGTCTTCAGCTCAGGTCATGATCTTGGGGTCCTGGGATTGAGCCCCGCATCGGGCTCCCTGCTTAGTGGGGAGCCTGCTTCTCCCTCTCCCACTCTCCCTGCTTGTGTTCTCTCTCTTGCTGTCTCTCTTTCTGTCAAATAAAATAAAATCTTTAAAAATAAAATAAAACTTTATTTATATACACAGGTGGTGGGCCAGATTTGGTGACCTATGGCCTCTTTTTTTTTTTTTTTTCAACCTTTAATCCAGAATCTCCCAGTGGTACTTTGTAGTCAGGTATTTGGAAAATTATATTTTTTGCTGATGTTGTGTTCCAACGCCTATTCTGGAAATCTTCAAATTCCTGGAGGCTAGAAATTGTCTTCTGAGTTCCCAAATACCCAGAAAAGGGAGAAAATGTGTTGTTAGACTGGTGTCCGCTTCTTCAGTTATTATAGATAGAGTGAATTCCCATTGTATTTAACAGGTGTTATTGATGGCTGTAGATGCTTTTAGCTGTGCTCTTTGATCTAATAATTTTACTTCTGAAAATCTATTAAATAATAATTCAGAAAGGTAAAGCTCAGAACTTTTCAGTGTATGTGTGTCAAAAGTCTGCATTTTCAGTATAAAAAATTGTAGCCAGCCCAGATGTCAATAGAAGTCAAGCAAATTATGGTATGTGATCCCTATAGAATGATTTGCTATAACTAGAAATTATGCTTCTTGACACAATGGGTGTTATTTTTCGTACAGTGAAAAAAATGAAATATATAAACACAACATGTAAATATAGCATATCTACAATGATCGTGTCTTTTAAAGTTCAATGTAAAAAAATAAAGTTCAGCAATAACTTTATGCTTATGAAAGTGGGTTTGTGTTAGAAACCTGTTATATTCTAAACCTTATATATATCCTTTATAGGAATAAAAGGACAAATAAATAAATAAATCCTGTCAATAATGGGGTGGAAGTTTTGATTCTAAGAGGGCTAAAGTAGTTGGATGTTGGTTGAAGAAGGAAGGCTAATAATTGGGGCTGGAATGTGGGGGAAACCTTCAGGGTAGTAGTACACTGACCTCTGTTAAGATACCAAATGAAAGCTGGATGGGCACTGGGTGAGTATGTGCCTCACTGAGAATAAAATACCCACATGTGCCTTCTCCATGGGAACGTTCAGGAAGGCACACACGAAGCAGTGCTCAGCTGCCTCAGTCAGCTTCACAGAATCTTCTCAAGAAGGCTTAGTAGAGAACACTAAGGAAAGAAGAAACCTTGAAGACATGGCAAAAGCATGCAAGGCTTGTTTTGAAAGTCTTGTTTTCCCCCGAAGGGGAAAAAAAAAGAAGTTCAAGAATCCCAGTGTAGTGAAAGACCTCATTCAACTTTGTTTTGTTCAGCATATCGCTCAGAAATCAAAGGAGAGCATCCTGCAAATGTTGCAAAGGAATTGGGAGAATGTTGACTAATGCTGCAGGTGATAAGCAGCCTTAAGATCTGCTATACTGAAGAAAATTTTGAAAAATGTTACTGCTTTACCAGATTAAAGGAGAGCATGATGTGGGGGGGAAAAAGTTGCTTAAATGCACTGTGCTATTCAAGATTGGATGCTGGAACAGAGAAAGGACATTAGTGGAAAAACTGATGAAATCCAAATAAAGTCTGAGGCTTAATTAATAGTAATACATCAATATCAGTGACATGGTTTTGACAAATGTACCATGGCAAGGTCGGGTTTGGTTAGATAGTTAACATTAGGGGAAACTGGCTGAGGGGTATCTGAGAACTCTCTACTATAGTTAATAATCTAAAATTATTCCAAAATATAAAGCTTATTTTTATTTATTTTTTTAAGATTTTATTTATTTGAGAGAGAGAGTGTGCTCGAGTGAGAGTGGTGACACAAGCAGGGGTGGGGGTTGGGGGCATGGGTGGAGGGAAGAGGCAGAGGGAGAGGGAGAAGCATATTTCTCGCTGAGCAGGAAGCCTGATGCAGGGCTCAATCCCAGGACCCTGGATTGAGATTATGACCTGAACCTAAGGCAGAAGCTTAACTGACTGAGCCACCCATGTGTCCCTAAAGTTTATTTTTAAAAAAGATTTTATTTATTTGAGAGAGAGCCAATGGGAGAGAGAGAGAGTGGGCACAAACAGAGGGGAAGGATAGAGGAAGAGGGAGAAGAGACTCCCCATCTAGCAGGGAGCCAGGACCCTGAGATCATGACCTTAGCCAAAGGCAGACCCTTCATGGACTGAGCTGCCCAGGAGCCCTCCTAAAGTTTATTTTTAAAAATATTTTCAAGGTTGAAAAGACCAAGCCCAAAGAAGAGGAAGGAAATGAGGATGAGGTGGCCGAAGATAAAGTTGATGAATTAGTTGGTTCTAGCGTAGGCTTTCCTCTTCTCCAAAGGAATTGACTGCCCTATACACATCTCACCTTTTTTTAAAAAAGACAATAAAATTGTAAGGATTTGTAAGATGATTTCTGTTGTATAGTAAATCTATTAAAGTAATTGTCTTTTAGTAGTATTTTCATTGTAGATGAGTTTCAGTTATACAAGTTAATAGCTTGTATGATACAGTACAGGGGCTGTAAATTGGCATGGAAATTTAAAGCAGGTTATGTATAATACAAATTATATGTGGGATGGTAGTTTTTATATGCTTTTGGTATAGCTTTTGATAAACCATTGTTTTGTGAACTGAGTACAACTTTATAATTGAAAATATTGCAGGTCTATATTGACATTCTATTTTTTTTTAATATTTTATTTATTTATTTGAGAGACAGAGATCACAAGTAGGCAGAGAGGCAGGCAGAGAGAGGAGGAAGCAGGCTCCCCACTGAGCAGAGAGCCCGATGCAGGGCTTGATCCCAGGACCCTGGGATCATGACCTGAGCAGAAGGCAGAGGCTTAACCCACTGAGCCACCCAGGTGCCCCTATTTTGACATTCTAAATGCTTATAAATATATACAATCTTTGAAACTTTTAAATAGAAACATTTGCTTTATGAAGAAATGACTCCCTTTGAATACTGATGGATACCATCGACACTTTCCCTATGATTTCATGGCAGCTTATGCTTATCTTTGTGAACCCTGCAGGCCTGCAGAAACCGGGTAATAGGTTGAGTGTAGAAGCCAGACAAAAGACTGAAAAAGTAATACTGTACTTTTTTTTTTTTCACCCCCAACTCTGGCCTTTGTCTTCCACCTGGAACTGAAGGCAAGCTGGAAGAAATACTTTTGAAAATTCTAGGTAGTGTGTAATTACCTGATCATAAACACCTGGGGCTAAATAGATACATGTGGTAGTTTTATTTCTCAAGCCTTCTTATTTGTTGGCTAATGTAGGGGATGATTTACTTTTTGAGTTCCTTTGCATTATAGTGATACTTCCTAGTAGGCTGTGATTATTGTATTTTAGGTTTCTGCAATTCCTTAGTAAGTTAAATTCCTTTAACCAAGATTGTCAGACTCCTGGATAGCTTTCTTTAGTAGTAAAAATGTTACAAAATGTGTTGGTTCCCAAGATGTTGGATTGGTGGGATTGGAGAGGGATAACGTTGGCTTTATTTAAGTTGCTTTTTGTCTTGAACATCAGTAATATTAGAGCTGTATAAATTTTTTATTCAGACATTTCTGTTTACTCTGCAGGCTTACAGTGGAACACCTCTAACAGAAGAAAAGGAGAAAATAGTCTGGGTCAGATTTGAAAATGCAGATTTAAATGGTATGGTTTTACTTTTTTGGGGACATATAAATTAAATGTTTGTTTGAGGTTGACCTCATTCCAAAATGAGAACTCTTACTTTAGTCAGATTACTTTCTCTTACAGTAACTTTTTAGTTTTCAAAATAAATTCATTTTTAATTTAAAAAGTAACATAGTCACGCTATAGAAAGTTCATTAGAACTGATATTGTGTAAGTCTGGAAGTAACAGTTACATATAGTGGCTAACTTTAAACTTTAGGACATAAAGATTTCTTAGAAAAGAAGATATTAATTCAAATTTGATCAGATGTTATAGGATATACCTACATAATTATCATTACTGTTGATTGTCTTAGTCTTTAGAATTAATTTTTCCTGAATAGAATTTATGTCTGGATTTTTTTTCCCCAAATACATTCCTACATTCCATTTCATGGCCTCTTCATGCTCCGTTTTGCAAGGTGGCTGCTCCTTGTCAGTTTCCCACAGTACCTAGTTTATTTTCTTCTGCTGAGTTTGGGAGGGACTGGTGAGAAATTGAATGAGAGGATGGAAGAAAGGGAAGAGTACTCATACCTCTCCTCTCTCTGTTAGTGGCTGCATTTCCTTTGTGGTTCTGGCTTCTTCTAGGTAGCTCTACTGGTGTTCTAGCTTCTGCCAGGTGACCCAGCACCCTGCACTCCTGTGTCTCCCTAGCCTAAGTGTGGTCATGGCTTCCTGCTGCTGCTAATGAAATAGGTAGCCTCATGGTTCCTTTTTTGGTCTCTCAGCTGTTCCATCATCTGTGTAACCATTTGTCTTCATTAAATCCCAATTATGAACACACCGAGTTGTTTTCATTTGCTAGCTGGATTTTGGCTGATATCATACTCTTGAGTCTTCATCTCCTCTAACAGTTTAAAAATGTAATGCTGTATATATATATATAAATTTTAAAGTTGCTGTCTAGGAGAGAGAAGTTAAGTTGCACTTCTGCAAACTGACTTCTTTTGAATTTTGGATTCTTTATTAGTGGTTCACTCAAATAATGGCAACTTGTTGGGCCCTCTTTGTGGGAAATAAATACACATTTATTTATTTAATAAATATTAAATAAATAAATATAATTATTCATTTGTATGGGTGATCATTTATGATATATAAACGTTTCCTAATGTGTTTCTCTTTGAAAGCTTATAGTTTTAATTTTTTTCTTTTTATGATCATTAAACTGCCTTGTTTTCTCGTGTATTTTTCCTCCTTTTTCCCTTTTCCCTCTTTTTTTTATCAACTTTAAAAAAAAAAGATTTTATTTATTTATTTGACACAGAGAGAGAGATCACAAGTAGGCAGAGAGGCAGAGAGAGAGGGGGAAGCAGGCTCCCTGCTGAGCAGAGAGCCCGATGCGGGGCTCGATCCCATGAGATCATGACCTGAGCTGAAGGCAGAGGCTTTAACCCACTGAGCCACCTAGGTGCCCCTTCTTTCAAGTATTTATTTGTTTATTTATTTATTTATTACTATTTTTTAAAAGATTTTTATTTATTTATTTGACAGAGGGAGATCACAAGTAGGCAGAGAGGCAGACAGAGAGAGAGAGAGAGAGAAGCAGTCTCCCCACTGAGCAGAGAGCCTGATGTGGGACTCGATCCCAGGACCCCGGGATCATGACCTGAGCTGAAGGCAGAGGCTTAACCCACTGAGCCACCCAGGCGGCCCTCAGGTTTTTATTTAAATTCAAGTTAGTTGACATATAGTGTAATAATATTGGTTTCAGGAGGAAAATTTAGTGATTCATCATTTACATATAATACCTTAGTGCTCATCACAAGTGCCCTCCTTAATATTCGTCACCAAGTTAGCCCATTCCTGCCCACCTCCCGGCATCAACCCTCAGTTTGTTCTCGTAGTTAAGATTCTCTTGTGATTTGCCTCCCTCTCTTTTTTTCCCCCTTTCCCCTTTGTTCAGGTTTTGTTTCTTAAATTCCACATATGAGTGTAATCATATTTGTCTTTCTCTGACTGATTTATTTCACTTGGTGTAATACACTCTAGCTCCATCCACATTGTTGCAAATGGCAAGATTTTATTTTTGATGCTTGAGTAATATTCCTGTGTGTGCGTGTGTGTGTGTGTGTATGTGTGTGTACACACCACATCATCTTTATCCATTCGTCAGTTGGTGGACATTTGAGCTCTTTCCATAATTTGGCTATTATTGATACTGCTGCTGTAAACATCGTGGTGCAAATGCCCTTTCAAATCAGTATTTTTGTATTTTTTGGGTAAATACCTAGTGCAGTTGCTGGGTTGTAGAGTAGTTCTATTTTTAACTTTCTGAGGAAATTTCATACTGTTTTCCTGAGTTGCTGCACCAGCTTTCATTCCTACCAATAGTGCAGGAGGGTTCCCCTTTCTCCACATCCTCAACATCTGTTGTTTCCTGTGTTAATTTTAGCCATTCTGACAGGTGTGAGGTGGTATCTCATTGTAGTTTTTATTTGTATTTCCCTGATACCAAGTGATGTTGAGCATTTTTCAAGATTGCTTTGGCTATTTGGGGTCTTTTCTGGTTCCATACCAATTTTAGGATTGTTCTAGCTCTCTGAAAAATACTGTTGGTATTATGATAGAGATTGCCTTAAATGTGTAGATTGCTTTGGGTAGTATAGACTTTTAACAATATTTGTCCTTCTAATCTGTGAGCATGAATGTCTTTCCATTTCCTTGTGTCATCTTTAGTTTCTTTCATAATTGTTTTATAGTTTTCAGAGTACAGATCTTTTACCTCTTTGGTTAGGTTTATTCCTAGGTGCAATTGTAAATAGGATTGATTCCATAATTTCTCTTTCTGCTGCTTCATTATTGGTGTATAGAAATGCAACAGGGGCACCTGGGTGACTCAGTTGGCTAAGCCTCTGCTTTCGGCTCAGGTCATGATCCCAGGGTCCTGGGATCAAGTTCTGAGTTGGGCTTCCTGCTCAGCAGGGAGTCTGCTTCTTCCTTTTTCTATCCCTCTGCCCCTCCACACTGCTCATTCTCTCTCTCTCTCTCAAATAAATGAATAAAATCTTAAAAAAAAAAATGCAACAGATTTATGTATATTGATTTTGTAGCCTGTGACTTTGCTGAATTTGTGTATTAGTTCCAGCAATTTTTTGGTGGAGTCTTTTGGGTTTTCTATGTAGGGTATCATGTCATCTGTGAATAGTGAAAGTTTGACTTTTTCCTTGCTGCTTTGGATGTCTTTTAATTCTTTTTGTTGTCTGATTGCTGAGGCTAGGAGTTCCAGTATTATGATAAATAACAGCGGTGGGAGTGAGCATCCCTGTCTTATTCCTGACTAGAGAGGAAAAGCTCTCAGTGTTTCTCCATTGAGGATGATATTAACTCTGGGTCTCTTGTATATAACCTTTGTGATGTTGAGGTACGTTCTATCTATCCCTACTTTGTTGCAAATGGATTTTATCAAGAATGGATGCTTCATTTTGTCAGATGCTTTTTCTGCATCTATTGAGAGGATCATATGTTTCTTATCCTTTCTTTTATGAATGTGGTGTATCACATTGGTTGATTTGCAATATTGAACTGCCCTTGCAGCCCAGGAATAAATCCCACTTGATTGTGGTAAATAATTCTTTTGATGTACTGTTGGATCCTATTGGCTATTACTTTGGTGAGAATTTTGGCATCCATGTCCATCAGGGATATTGGTAATTCTCCTTTTTAGTGAGGTCTTTGTCTGGTTTTGGGATCAAGGTTAATGCTAGCCTTGTAGAAAGAGTTTGGAAGTTTTCCTTCTGTTTCTATTTTTTGGAGTAGTTTCAAAAGAACAGGTAGTAACACTTTAAATGTTTGGTAGAATTCCCCTGGGAAGCCATCTGGCCCTGGACTTTTATTGGGAAATTTTTGGTTATTATTTCAATTTCTTTGCTGGTTATGGCTGTATTCAAATTTTCTGTTTCTTCCTATTTCAGTTTTGGTAGTTTATATGTTTCTAGGGATTTATCAATTTCTTCCATATCGCCCAGTTTTTGGCATATAATTTTTCATAAGATCCTCTTATAATCGTTTGTATTTCTATGGTGTTGGCTGTGATCGCTCCTCTTTCATTCATTATTTTATTTATTGGGGTCCTTTCTTTTTTCTTTTTGGTAAGTCTGGGTAGGGGTTTATCAGTTTTATTAATTCTTTGAAAGAATCAGCTCCTAGTTTCATAGGACTAGCTCCTAGTTTCCTGTTGTATTGTTTTATTTATTTGTTTGTTTGTTTCTATATCATTTTTTTCTGTTCTAATCTGTATTATTTCCCTTCTTTTAATGGCTTTAGGCTTTATTTGCTGTTCCTTTTCTAGCTCCTTTAGGTGTAAGGTTAAGTTGTGTATTTGAGACTTTTCTTGTTTCTTGAGTCAGGCCTGTATTGCTATGTACTTCCCTTTTATGACTGCTTTTGCTGCATCCTAAAGGTTTTAGACTGTCATGTTTTCATTTTCATTTGCTCCCACATATTTTTTTAATTTCTTCTTTGATTTCCTGGTTAACCTGCTCACTCTTTAGTAGGATGTTCTTTAATCTCCATGTATTTATGGTCTTTCCGCATTTTTACTTGTGGTTGACTTCAAGTTTCATAGTGTTGTGGTCTGAAAATATGCATGGTATGAGCTCAGTCTTTTTGTACTTGTTGAGGCCTGATTTGTGACCCATTATGTGTTCTATTCTGGAGAATGTTTCAAATGCATTTGAAGAGAATGTGTATTCTGTTGTTTTAGGATGAAATGTTCTGAATATATTTGTTAAGTCCATCTGGTCCAGTGTGTCATTCAAAGCCATTGTTGCCTTGTTGATTTTCTGCTTAGATGATTTGTCCATTGTTGTAATTTGGGTGTTAAATTCCCCTAGTATTATTGTATTATTATCAAGGAGTTTCTTTATGTTTGTTATTAATTGATTTATATATGTGGGTGCTCCCAAGTTGGGGGGCACAAATATTTACAATTGTTAGTTCTTCTTATTGGATAGACCCCTTTATTATGGTATAGTGCCCTTCTTCATCTCTCGTTACAGTCTGGTTTAAAGTTTGTTTGATATAAATATTGCTAATCTGGCTTTCTTTTGATGTCCATTAGCATGATAAACGGTTCTCCATCCCCTCACTTTGTTTTTTTTTAAGTAAGCTTCTCACCCAACATGGGGCTTGAAATCACAGCCCCCAGATTAGGAGTTGCATGTTTCACCAACCAACCAGCCTTGCTTTCAGTCTGCAGGTGTCTTTAGATCTAAAATGAATCCCTTGGAGGCAGCATATAGATGGGTCTTATTTTTTTATCCATTCTGATAGCCTGTGTCTTTTGATTGGAGCATTTAGTCCAGTTACGTTCAGTGATTTTTTTTTTTCAGTGATTATTGATAGATATGAATTTTGGTGCCATTGTATTACGTGTAAAGTCAGTGTTTCTGGAGATTTTCTTTGCTCCTTTCTAGTCTTTGTTGCTTTTGGACTTCCTTTCCCACTAAAGAGCCTCCTTTAATATTTCTTGTAGGGCTGGCTTAGTAGTCATGAACTCCTTTAGTTTTTGTTTATCTGGAAAACTCTTTATCTCTCCTTCTGTTCTGAATGACAGCCTTGCCAGATTAAGTATTCTTGGCTGCATATTTTTCCCATTCAGCACGTTGACTATATCATGCCACTCTCTTCTGGCCTGCCAAGCTTCTGTGGAGAGATCTGCTAACCTTGTTTTCTCTTGTAGGTTAGGAATTTATTTTCCCTTGCTGCTTTCAGGATTCTTTCCTTGTCTCTCTGTTTTGCAGATTTTACTATGAGATGTCTTGGTGTTGGCCTGCTTTTGTTGATTTGGATGGGAGTTCTCTGTGCCTCCTGGATTTGGATGTCTGTTTCCTTCTCCAGATTAGGGAGGGTTTTGGTGATAATTTTCACAAATAAACCTTCTACCCCCTTTTCCCTCTCTTCTTCTGGGACTCCTATGATATGAATGTTACTGTGCTTTAGGGAGTTGCTGAGTTCCCCAAGTCTGAATTTGTGATCCACTATTTTTCTTTCTCTCTTCTTTTCAGCTTGTTTTTCATAATTATATCATCTGTATCACTTATTAGTTCCTTTGCTTCTTCCATCCTTGTGGTCATTACATCCAATCAGTTTTGTATCTTGGTTATAGCATTTTTTATTTTGGCCTGTCTAGTTTTTAGGTCTTTTATCTCTGTGGTGAAGGACTCCCTCGTGTCTTCTGTGCTTTTCTCAAGTCCAGCTAGTATCCTTATGATTGCTGTTTTAAATTCTGGTTCAGAAATACTACTTGTATCTGTTTTGAATAAATCCCTGGCCGTGATCTCTTATTTTTTCTTTCGGAATGAATTTCTTTGTCTTGGCATTTTGTCTAGGGCTCTCTCTTCTTTGTGTTAGGAAAGCCTGTTATGTTTCCTACTCATATTAAGAGGTCTGATACTCTCCAGGGCCTGGCACTTCAGGAAGTGTTTCTGGTTACTCTGCTGTTGTATTTGGCTGCTCTTTCCCTTGTGTCAGTCCAATGTAGAATTTATCCTTGCCTGCAGTTGGGAATGTTTGGATCTTGTCCACTGTATGGTGAGTTTTAACTAAGTGCGTTTCAGTCTGCTTGTTAAAAGAGGCTAGATCCTATTTCCTCTAGAGCTGAAGCTTTGTAGTACTCTATCGTCAGTAGACTTGGTGCGTTTTGGGGGTTTGTGCTGGTCTTCTGGGGGAGGGGGCCTGCTGGTGCTCTGATTCTCAGGTACACTTGTATTAGTAAAGAAGCACCTGCAGAGCGCAGGGGTCAGGGCTTGGTGTAAGTGACTCAAGCCTCTGCTGTGGGCACCACGCTACTCACTGAAGTCCATCCCTGCTGAGGGACAGGGATAAAAACGGCATCAGCTGACTCTCTTGTCCTTGGAGAGTGGAGTTCGCACATGCCACTATTCAGGAAGTCCTCACAGATGTGTGAACAATCTCCCCTCTTGTGTCCCCAGCTTCTGTTGGATCCCTGTCTTCATGCTGTCTGTGTCCCAGCCATCTGCTCACTTGGTGCCGCAGTGCTCCTGTGTTTTAGCTCAGGCCCATTGGCTGGGTTTCAAAACTCCAAATTTTAGGGATCTGGTGCTACACAGACCCATGCTGTTCCTCTGGGTGAAGGTCTTGCCACACTGTGGGTAGTGCTGGTTTGTTCCAGAAGGACAGTAGCACGAATGTGCCGAGGCTTGGAGTTTATGGCAAAATGTAACTGAGAGCTGGCGTCCAGGTGAGCTGCCCTCAGCAGCTGTTTCTTCTCCTCCTATGCTAATGAACTGGCAGCTCAGTGGCACTCAGTGGCTCTTTTGTCCCCACAAGGAGGTGCCGCCTCTCCCAGATACACTCCAGGAAGGGGAACTGTTTCTCCCAGTGTGACCCAGGGAATCCTCATACCACGCTGTCTGCTCCTGGGCTTCTGCCTTCCTTCTCCACACGTGCACCTTTGTGCCCTCCAGGCTCCACCTGGAGATGGTGCAGTCTTCTAAAACTTAAGACTTTGAGCTCCACTGCTTGTAAAAACTCGAAATAATCAGCCCCTCCTGTTTCACCTCAGTGGGGAAGTGTTTTCTTGTGCAATGTCCTGAGCTCTGTTCTCTTTCTCTCTCTCTGTTTCTCTCTCTCCCTCTGTCTCTCTCTCTCTCTCCCTTGCCTCTCTCCCTCCTCTCTGCAGCACCAGGATTCTTTTCTCCCCCAAATGACATCTCTGCACCTCTCATCTTCCACGATGTGGCCTTTTTTCTCCCTCTAGTTGTACAGTTTGTTCTCTCAACCCTTGGATTGATTTCCTGGGTGTTCAGAATGATTTGATATTTATCTAGCTGTGTTCAAGGGACGAGGCAAGTGTAGGGTCCTCCTCCTCTTCTTTTCCGTCTTTATTAATAGCTAGGTAACTATTTATCTTTTGTTTTCTATCATTTTTCCTCTTGAATTTAGACTCTTTTTTCTTTTCTGGAAGTATATTTTTTGCTTTGTGCAGTCAGAGAGTATTGGAGAACTTTTTTTTTTTTTTAAGATTTTATTGTAAAGTAATCTCTACAACCAATTTGGGGCTTAAATCCACAAGAGTTGAGATCAAGAGTTGTATGGTCCACTGACTGAGCCAGCCAGGTGCCCTCTTAAAGAACTTTCTTGATTTAATAACAAAGTAAATGAGGTCATGGTCTTGGAAATACTAGTGCAGATAGTAACAAAAGCTTGTTTTACAACATATGCAAATTGTTAAAAATAATTTTTAAGGGCATAAGTTCATATCAGCAGCAAAAAAGAAAATTATTTTAATATTACAAAACTAACATTTAGAAAATTTCATCAAAATAATCTTAAGCATGATTTTCTGTTTGTTGTTGTTTTTTTAACAGTAAGACTTGTTGGCATAATATTCCATAAAGCGTTTGCTTTACTGAAGTAAAATGCATCTGGAAATGTAGATTGATTCTGCTTGAAAATTATTTTAGTCTGTGTGTGCTATTGAACTTATAATAGTTGTTTTATTTTATTTCCTCAAAGATTTTATTTATGTAATTGGCAGGGAGAGAGGCTGTTAGAGAAGGAACACAAGCACGGGGAGTGGGAGAGGGAGAAGCAGGCTTCCTGCCGAGCAGGGAGCCCGATGTGGGCCTCAACCCCAGGACCCTGGGATCATGACCTGAGCCAAAAGCAGATGCTTAATGACTGAGCCACCCAGGCGCCCTATAGTGGTTTTAAATGTAGTATCCCATATCCCAGTTGATTTATTAAGCTTTTAAATGTATAAATTTTCCTCAAATACTTTAGCACACTCACATGTCCTTCGGTCTCTCCTTTCTGTATCATATTGATATGGTACGAAATTTTGGCCCAGGTTTTTAATGGATGTACTTTTTATTATCTCTGACCCTAGGAGTACGTGTGTACACTTGTTAGGTTTTTAAACAATAGTAGTCTCTTACAGCATTTCTTGAATTTGTCTATATGTGTCCTTTCCTTTCCTTCTCTTCTCCTCCTCCTCCCTACTTCCCTCCCTCCTTTCCTCCCTTCTTTTCTTTCCTCTTCCTTTTCTTTTCTCTTTTCTTTTCCTTCTTTCTTTCTTTCATCTGAGTGAGAGAGAGATATTGATTGAGCATGAGCAGGGCGAGGAAAGGGGAGGGAGAGAGAGAACCTCAAGCAGATTCTGTGCTTAGTTCAGAGACTGACGCAGGGATTGATTTCATGACCCTGAGATCATGATCTGAGCTGAAACCAATAGTCAAACGCTTAACCAACTGCACCACCCAGACATCCCTATTTGTGTTCTTTCTTCAAGCATTTTTTTTTTAAGGTTCTTTTTGCAGCAAACCTGAGGTGTTTACAATTGAAAGAAAATTTGACTGTGGAAAAGAAGAAAAGTAGGGTTGATTGGCTCCAATTCCAGCATCTCATTGAAGAAGGCCAGCAAGGGCTAAGTTTTCCTTCGCGTTGGACTTTCTTGATCAGCCAGTCTGCCCTTCCCTGGTGCCTGGTACACCTGGGGTGCAATTCCTTCTTCACCGCCTTTTGTCTTTCATGATACCCTAGGGGAGCTAGCGGAGGGGATTCTTCTGGTCCCAGCCAGGCTAATTTAGCAGCTTGCAGAATTCTTCAGAGAGCAGCTGTGGGTACCTGGAGATGGTATTAGGTATTTAGGCTTCTCTTTGCCAGACCTGGACTTTTTCTGGCAGAACAATCTTAGAAGTTTATTAGCTGTCTGTAGATTTAAGTTATTTTATATTTTTAATGAAATTCTATTAGCTATTAATTTAAAAGTTGCAGTGTTTGAATTGAAAACTCTGCTCTGGTGATTGCTTTCTATTCTTTCCAACAGACCTGGGAGCTCTGCTTTTTTTGCTTGGAATGATAGAGTGATACCAGTTGGCCCCTTGCCTCCAGGCTGCAACCCATTTGATTATGGCTTATCGTGGTTGGGGGTTGACTACACAATGACTAACAGGAGATAATTCTAAGGGAACTGTCTTATTGGGCTTCTTGAATCCTGGGCTCTCTTAGGTATCTCCATTCTTAATCTTTGTACTGACTTTGGCTTGGTGTTAGGTGGAGAATCCTGTTTCTGAAACTCATTCGTGAGTGGGATGAAGTTCCTTCATGTCATTGTCACTGTTCTCTTTCTGCTTCCAGGCAGTCTGACTTATACCTAAACTTGTTTCTCTTGAGGCTCCATACTGAAAAAGGTGTAAGGAGTAGCCAAAGCAGTTTAATACCCTGATGTTTCTGTCAGATTCCTTAAAGGTGAGCGTATAATTTGAGTCCCAGAACACATTAACTAGCTGGTTTGCTACCTTAAAACAAGAACTGCCAACCTTCTAGACTGTGAGGGAAAATTCCTACCACCCGCCCTCTGCCGGCCCATCCTGACTCAATCAATTCTAATATAAAAGTACTAGTATAGTACTATGTTACATATGTTATATTGTATATTATATATACTATGCTATAGTGTAGCACTCACTATACTTAGGTATCTATTTTTATATTCAACAGGCTTTTTTTTTTAGTTGCAAGTGGTTGGTTTAAAAAAATAAAAATAATTTTTATTGTGGTAAAATACATATAACATAAAATTCACCTTTTTAGCCATTTTTAAGTGTATAGTTAGGTAGTGTTAAGTACATTCACATTGCTATGCAAATAATGTCTGGAACTTTTCATCTTGTAAAACTGAAACTCGTGAAACTCTGTAGCCATTATACAGTAGTTCCACATTCTCTCCTTCCCACTGGCCCTTGGTACCCACCATTCTACTTTCTGGCTCTATGAATTTGATTACTCAAGGTACTTCATAAGTGGTATCGTGTAGCAATTGTCTTTATGTGACTGACTTATTTCACTTAGCATGTCAGGGTTCATCCATGTGTAGCATGTGTTGGAATTTTCCTTTCAAGGCTATATAATATTCCATTGTATGTGTATATCACATTTTATTTATTTGTTCATTGATTGTCATTTGGGTTGCTTCCACCTTTTGGCTTTGTGAATAATGCTGCTATTAATATTATTGTATAAATATCTCTTTGAGTTTCTGTTTTTGATTCTTTCCGAGAATATTTCCGTAAGTGGAATTGTTGTCTCATGTGTTAATTCTTTTTTTTTTTTTTTAGGATTTTATTTATTTATTTGAGAGAGATCACAAGTAGGCAGAGAAGCAGGCAGAGAAAGAGGGTGAAGCAGGCTCCCTGCTGAGCAGAGAGCCTGTCGCGGGGCTCAATCCCAGGATCCTGGGATTATAACCTGAGCTGAAGGCAGAGGCTTTAGCCCACTGAGCCACCCAGGCGCCCCTCATGTGTTAATTCTGTCTTTAATTTATTTTTGAGGAAATTCCATACTGTTTCCATATGGGAATTTTTTTTTTTAAGATTTTAATTATTTATTTGATAGAGATCACAAGTAGGCAGAGAGACAGGCAGAGAGAGACAGAGGGAGCAGGCTCCCCACTGAGCAGAGAGCCTGATGCGGGGCTTGATCCCAGGACTCTGAGAACATGATCTGAGCTGAAGGCAGAGGCTTTAACCCACTGAGCCATCCAGGCGCCCCAAGGAATTGTTTGTTTTTTTTTTTTTTTAACCTGCTCACATCATATAGCTGGAGAGGACAGTGGCCTGAAACTTCTAGTCATTCACTTCTTGTCACTACTTCTTTCTGAATGCTTGCTTCTCTTCTTTGACTTCTCTAATGAGGTTGGAGCCATGATTGGTTAAAGCTCCCTGATTATACATTTATGATTGTACTATATGATCAAAGAGGAAAACGTACTCATTGGGTGTCCAGAAAGATCACCTTCCAGTTACTGGTATAGTTCCAGTGGCCAAGGATGTAATACTAGAATTGGCTCAGCTGGTCATGTGCCTGTTCCTGTGCTCAGTGGGGAGTAATATCAGTTACCAGGAAAGGGGGTGGCATAGAGTAAGAAGTGTGTGGGGCACACAAAGGCAATAGCTGCTGCAAGCAGCTCGGGGTGCTCCACATGTCAGCTACCCCCTAGACATTTCACTTATATGTCTCACAAATGGTTCAGTTTCTTACTCCTTTTCCCATCTAACTATGTTCCCTCAAAAGCTATGCTTCAGTCCTGCTTGGCTTTCAGGTTATGAATGGCACAGAACTTTTCATGCCTCAGGATCTTTGTACAGGGGGCCTTCTGGTTGAACGTTCTTTCCTGCCTTAATCCTCATTCACCTATTAGCATCTACTAAAAATGACTTCCCAGTTTTTAGACCGAGTATTGGCAGTACACTGCTGCTATTAATACACACATGGAATACAGAAGCAGCTGGTTTGGGAGAAAGATCTAATTTCACTTTATACCTTGATTTTTTAGATGAGCAGAACACCCAGTGGGCCTCTGTTCCCCAGTTGCAAACATTTTTCTAAGGAGGGCGAGTATACTGAGTGGTCAAGGTTTTGGAGGATGGGTGAATGAAAGGAGAATGTTGTAGTTGACTAAAACCACAGAAGAATGCTACATGTCTCTATAGGAAAGATTGTAAAGTCCATGTTTTGGGAGCAAATAAGGATAAATAAACCAGTAGAAAAGATAAAGAACAGTTATGGTTAGAATAACCAGTGATGGTATAATAGAGGATATAAAGAAAAGTCAAAGAATAAGGATTGCTTAAAGCTGTAACAGTTTTGAAGAATAACCTCAATTTTTACAAAATTAGAAGTTCCATTCCAGAGTGATAAAGTCTGCTGTACCACCGTCTAGAGAATGAAAAATAGTACAAGTTACTGGGCAGAATCTAAAATAAGAGAAAGGAGATTTTGTTCATATAATGACCTCAGGGTTTTGTATGTGGCATTTGAGCCCTTCTAAAAGTAACAACCTGTGATCAAGATGGTAGCTGTAGTAGAAAGATGACTGGATTGAGTGTCAAGAATCCTGAGATTTCTTTTCAGCTTTGAGTACATTATACCTAACTTGTTCTCGTCAATGATAAAATGAAATAGGCTCCTGCTCTGCACACAAAACAGGATTGTTGTCAGATTAGCTAATCTATATATCACAGCACATTGAAAACTATAAAAGACCGTGTATATGTTAGGTATAAAGAGAATTATGCCTTTGGAAAATAAGTTTATAATTCTGAATTTTCCTGGAGATAGAATCATGTGCTGTTAATTTTGTACCAGTGAATTCTTGTCAAATGAAAATCAGTATTAAAAATTACTGATTAGGGGCGCCTGGGTGGCTCAGTGGTTAAAGCCTCTGCCTTCGGCTCAGGTCATGATCCCAGGGTCCTGGGATCGAGCCTCACATCGGGCTCTCTGCTCAGCAGGGAGCCTGCCTCCTTCTCCTCTCTCTCTCTCTGCCTGCCTCTCTGCCTACTTGTGATCTGTCTGTCAAATAAATAAAAATCTTAAAAAAAAAAATTACTGATTAGAAGCTATGTTGAGCATTTTGATCTTTATATTTGGGCAACAGGAAGTCACTAATATAGAGGATGGAGGTGAGGAGATATGTCATTATTTATATTTTGTAAAAAAGTACTCTTTTGTATGGAGTTTGTGGGTAACAATGGATGTAGGAAGCCATTTTATGCTTTTGGAGTTTACGTTTTAATGGACAGAGTAGTGGTGGTGTAAGCAGAGAGCTGTTTAGGAAGACACAGGTGATAGATTGCTGATAGATTTATTGTTAGAGGAAAGGAAGAAGGTGATTCTCGACTTTGCCAACTGGCTGGATAGTCATGCTATTTACCAAAATAGAGAACCCTGGAGGAAGATCAGGTTTGTGGAGGAAATCATGATTTTTTTTTAAGATTTTATTTATTTATTTGACAGAGATCACAAGTAGGCAGAGACGCAGGCAGAGAGAGAGAGAGAGAGAGAGAGAGGAGGAAGCAGGCTCCCTGCAGAGCAGAGAGCCTGATGCGGAACTCGATCCCAGGACCCTGAGATCATGACCTGAGCCGAAGGCAGAGGCCCAACCCACTGAGCCACCCAGGCGCCCCGGAAATCATGATTTTTGAGTGGAATTTGATCTTCTACTGAGACATCCAAAAACCCATGTTGAGGAAGTCACTAGCAGATACTAAGAAAAGCAGTGGATGGAATGAGACCACTTTGGAGGTTATACTTCATGAACAGTGTTTAGGAGTTAGTTAGCTTTGAACAACTCCAGTATTTAAAGAGTAGGTGGAAAGGAATGAGCCAGGGGAAGGAGTGGTCATAGAATGATTAGAGTGATTGGAGGAAAACCAGGAGAAGGTTATACCTGGAAAACCAAAGGAAAATATTTTAAGGAGAAGATGGTGAGCGTTGGTTATAGCTGCTAAATAGTCTAACAAGATGGGCTTGAGAAACATACATTGCATTCAACAACTTGGAGATTACTGGTGACCACAGCAGAAGTTACTTGGGAGGAGTGTTGGGGGCAGAAACCATTTTGAAATGGATTTGGCGTGAATGAGAGGATGAAGTATAGATGATAATTACAACTTCATCAAGGAGTTCATCTTCTAGAAGGAGAGGACAGTAATGAAGTCAAGTAAAGGGAGAGGGTTTTATTGTTTCAATTTATGATTTTTTTAAAGCCTTATTTATTGTGCAAATATATCATGGTAAATAATACAAAAGGGTAGATCAGTGAATGAAGTTTTACAAATCTAGCACCTGTGTAACCATCACCTAGGGTAAGAGATAGAATATTGTTACCTAATTGCTTCATGGTTTTGCATTTCATATCAATAGAATTATTTGCTATCGAGTTTTCTTGTGTCTGGCTTCTCTTGCTCATTTTATCTGTGAGGTCCATGCCTGTTATGTATGACAGTGGTTCATTCGTTTTCTGTGGTGAATAGTGTTCCATTGTTTCAGTATACTGCTGTGCTTGTCCACTTTCCTTTTGATGGACATTTGGATTGATTCCAACTTTTGGCTCTTATCCAGTAACGCTGCTAACTGAGCCTGGCTGGTGACTCTTGATCTTGGGGTTGTGAGTTTGAGCCCCACGTTGGGTGTAGGGAATACTTAAAAAAATAAAATCTTAAAAAAAACCCACAAATAATGCTGCTGTGAATATTCTTGTGCTTGTCTCTTGGCATATATATGCTCTTTTTTCTAATGAGTAAATACCTAGATTGGAGCTACTTGGTCAAAGAGCATTGTATCTTCAATGTGGGCATATGTTGTCAAACTGTTTTCCCAACTGGTTGTACTGATTTACATTCCTTAGCAGTAAATAAGCAGTACTTTATTCCACTTCCCGCCAACACTTGGTTTTGTCATTGTGGTTTTAATCAGCACTTCCTTAATTACAAATGAGATTGAGCCACTTTTCATGCTTATTGATGGTGGATTTATTTGAATGTCTTCTTTTTGAAGTGTTTTTTCATGTCTCCAGCCTGTTTTTCTAGTGACTTATCTTTTTCATACTGATTTTTAACTGTTACATGTACAAGATGAGTCCAAGTGGGGTTATAGTTGTTCTAAATCTCTTCTCCCCTGCTGTGGCTTGCCTTTTCACTTTTCTGGTAAGGGTGGCTGATGATTAGCAGGATTTCTCCATTTTAATGTAAGAGATAATGTGGTAGAATTTGCCAATCTTTTATGCAGAGTTTTTTGGTGTCCTATTAAGAAGTCTTTCTCTGTACCATGATAACGAAAGTGTCCTTCTACATTATCCACTCATGTAATTTTACCTTTGTTATTTACATCTAAATTTCCCTGGCACTGATTTACTTGAATTTTTTTAAAAGGTAGGAGACACTTCAGCATATTCAAGTGCTCATTGAAAATATCTAGTAGCATGGAAAGTATTGAAGATACAGGAAAGAAATGATTAGAAAAAGGCTCCTGAGAAGGTTGGGGAGGATGAGATCCAAAGCACAGATGCAGAAATTTACTCTAGAGAGAAGGAAAGACAACTATTTGTAATGGGATGGAATGAGAACAGAGTGGTACCAATGCACTCGGGTCTTCAACAACAGATTTCTGGTTTCTCTGTGCCGTCTGTGACAGACTATCTGCTGAGTAAGGAGAGACTGGGTGGAGTCAGGGCTTGGAGAAAGCTTAAGAAAGTCATTGAAGAAATTCTAGGTGAAGTTCCAGAAAAAAGAATATGTGCTGTGCTGTTTTGAGGGTCCATTGAGGTTTGTAGAAATAAATTTATTTTAGTGGTACCAAATTCTGTCTAATTGTGTGATATTCCTGTAGCATACTTGATTGCCGTAGAGTGTATGAAGATAACAGGTACTTGGGTTCTTCTGGGATTGATATTTTGCGAGATGGGTGCTATGCAGAGATCCCATAAAGAGAGATCAGACTGTAGATTATTGGCAGAAGTTACTGAGATGATTGATCAAAGACCATAAGATGGAAGGAGAGTCAACATAAGGTGGTCCGAAAAATAGGGAGAAGGCAGGGTTGTTGGTGGACCAGAAGGCCTAATGAAGTCAGAAAATGGATCATAATGGAAGTGGTTGAGAAAACTTGCTAGAGGATAAGGTCATGATTTAGACTAGAATGCTTGAATTCGTGTTTTGTGAGGTGCAATAATTTTGTTCCGGAAGGATATCTTTCATAATACTGACTATATAAGAGATGCTTAATATTCACTGATGTGAATTGGAAGTGATTAGACAAGTATCTATAATTCTCTTGTAGTGGACCATATGCCCAGTGTTCAGGTATATCAGAATTAAATTCTTAAATATGAAGGAACATAACTTGTCTTCCACTGTTAAGTATATAAATATTAGAAAATCTAGTAGGTTATACTTCATATTTATATTTAATTAATTTTTGTAAATTTTTTTTCATGTATCATTTATAGATTCTGGTTTTGTTCCTGGTATCAATAGTCCCAAGTTCTCTAGTGAGAATTTTTTTTTTTTTAAAGGAGTCACTTTTTTTTTCTTTTAAAAAGATTTTATTTATTCATTTGAGAGAGAGAAACAGAGAGAGACAGAGAGAGCACAAGCAGGGGGTGAGGGAGAGGGAGAGAGAGAAGCCGACTCCCCACTGAGCTGGGAGCCCAACATGGGGCTGGATTCCAGGACCTGGAGATCATAACCTGAGCCAAAGGCAGACGTCCAACCAACCGAGCCACCCTGGTGCCCGTCTAGTGAGAATTAAAAAAAAAAAAATCTTACTTGTGCAGATAATTATAGGTACTGTTAAAAAAAAAACCCAACTACTGGTTTTGTAATTTCAGCTTCCTGTTCACTTTCTTACAAATGATGTCTTCCAAATACTTAATTTTTACTGAAAAACAATATAAACAATTGTTAGACTAATAATATTAAAGAAGTGTAGCTGTTTTCTTTTTGATTTGCTTCTTTGTGGCTTAATTCTCATGCAGATACATCAAGAAATCTGGAATTTCATGAAATACACAGCACTGGGAATGAGCCACCTCTGCTGATTATGATCGGCTACAGTGATGGAATGCAGGTCTGGAGCATTCCGGTAAGTCTGGAGAAGGTTGAATCCCTAAAATACAATACTGGGCAGCATGCTCACTGATTTGAACCCTGGCCATACTTTCCGTAAGGTCTCATCCATTTATTTCATTAGCAGTTGCTGAGAGGCTGCTGTGTGTGTAACAGGGCACAAAGAACAAGGGGCAAGTGAGGGGACAGAGGGGCTGTAAATGATTTGTGATGTCGGGCCAGGAATTGTGGGAATCACCTTATGCCAGATCTCATTTTTTCATCCTAGTAACTCTGTTGAGTAGGTATTATTATTATTTCCCTCCCTTTTTCCAAAAGAGTGAACAAGCTTAGAGAAGCCTTTTTCTTTTGTTTTTTAAAATTAGCAGTCATTAAAAATCAGTGTTTTGAATCAGTTAAAACAGTCATGTGGTACAAAATTCTCGAGGTTATGAAAAGTTAAAAAACTCCCTCTTGGGGCGCCTGGGTGGCTCAGTGGGTTAAAGCCTCTGCCTTCGGCTCAGGTCATGATCCCAGGGTCCTGGGATCAGGCCCTGCATTGGGCCCTCTGCTCAGCAGGGAGCCTGCTTCCCCCATCTCTCTGCCTGCCTCTCTGCCTACTTGTGATCTCTCTGTCAAATAAATAAATAAAATCTTAAACAAACAAACAAAAACTCCCTCTCATCCTTGTCTCCCATTTCCTCTTGAGGCACCCCGGGTTTCTTGTTTCCTGTGTATCCTTATAGCTATGTTTTATGTAAATAAAAACATAAATAAATTTGTTTCTGCCTCCTTGCCCTCCCTAACAGATGGGAGCACATTATACAACTTAGTCTGTACCTTGCTATATTGCACTCATAATGTCAGTATTCAGAGAGCTTCTTCACTGAATTTAAAAGCTGCATATAATTCAATTATTTGGATTTTCCTTGATTTATATAATTTGTTCCCTATATTGAAAAAGCTTGAGTGTCTCTTTTTTCCTGCGATCAGATACAATGATGTAGTACAGGAATTTGAACAAAGGTTATTTTATGTCTGTGTATCTATGAAAGATAAATTTCAATTATGATAAGTGTTTAAAATTGCCTAATGTTGGTCCCAGTTTGCCTCTTAAATCCTACATGTTCCTCTTTGGGATGACCAAAAATAAAATGTCCTAAAAGAGATGGAGGCTTGGTAGGATCACAGCTGAGTGAACCGTAGTACAGATTGCATACTTTGGCTTGTACTTACATTCTGGCCTGGCCGAAATATCAGATCTCTCCAGTGGATGGGGGTGGGGGAGTGGGGCGGTGGACTTCTGTTCTGTGGTTCTTTTGCAGTTGGAGGCTCAGGGCTCTTTGTACCTTTAATAAATTCACTCGCCAAATTTTTCAAACCCCCTTGTGTATGTGTGTGTTTCAGCTAGAGTTTTTCCCACCTCTTCTGTTGGGTAATATCATTCTTTCTTAAAAGGTATATAGGAAAACATAGTATATTATGTTAAATTTAAAGGAATTCAGGATGTTCTTGAGTACAGAATTTGGCCTCAGTGGCATAAAGATTATTAAGTAATGATCACATTGGACTTCATAATTCTTTAATAATTTAAGTAAAAAGTTACTTAGTCTTTGATAAGTCACTGCTGATGAACTTTGGTCTTCTATCTAATCATGTAATTATGATGATACTATTAATTATTTAGGATTAGGGGTTTTATATTTCTTATTTTTAAAGATTGGCTTTATTTTGCAGAGATAGTATGCTGGTGTGTCGTGAAATGAGTGTCCTCTTTCTTTTGCCTTTTGGGATGTGTAGTTGACATTTTTCATGGCCCTGCAATGCTGTTTGTAATTTAAGTATCACACTGAAGGCATAGACAGAGGACTTAAAATTAGGCAGTGATTTTTTTTTTTCTTTTTTTTCCTACCAAGAGAAAAACTTCTAGGTTGTGATCAGGGGAAGAGATTTTGTAAACATAACTTTTTCTTATTAATAGATACAATATTGTGATCCATTACACTGTTGACAGACTTGAAGGTGGAGGGGAAGCTAGAGCTTTAACAAGAAGGTTGAGCCTGTGTGATTAGGGGTGTTGACTGGACTGAGTACATTCCTTTGGTAGTACTCAGGCTACCCACTTGTTCTGGTTATAATTAGAGGTATCACTTTTAATAGTTTTTTTTTTAAAGATTTTATTTATTTATTTGACAGAGAGAAATCACAAGTAGGCAGAGAGGCAGGCAGAGAGAGAGGAGGAAGCAGGCTCCCTGCTGAGCAGAAAGCCCGATGTGGGGCTCGAACCCAGGACCTGGGATCATGACCTGAGCCGAAGGCAGTGGCTTAACCCACTGAGCCACCCAGGCACCCCTCACTTTTAATAGTTTTAAAGTTAACTTGTATCTATCTCTGAGTGACTTAAAGGTCTTCTGAGTAATTTAAATTACCTCTTTAACGTAATTCTTATGCCCAGATTGCATTTTGAGAGACTGGAATAATCTTTTCTTCATGCAATATTCAGTAGCTGGTTGTTTATTATTATAGTATTATAGTCCTTTGAGGACTGTTTCAAGAATTAGGAGGTTAGGAAAATGAGCTCCTTCTGTTACATTGATTGTGCTCTTACTATGTTCAAAGCATTTTACAGACACAGAATCTCATCTGTCGTAGACTGTGAGGTAGAAGTTACCCTGTTTCACAGGTGGTAACGTCATACCGCTTGTAAGAGTTGAAATTGGAATTCAAACCCAGTTCTATCTGACTTCAGGTTCAAAGCCTCTGATCTTAGAGCTGTACTTCATTATTCCCCAAATGTGATAGCAAAAGATATGCCATGCAAGTACTTTGGCAGTTCAGTTTTAGTTTTCATTATGCAAGCGTATGATGTGCCTTCAACTCTTCATCTTTTATAGAGTACTGTGACTGTAACCCATTACTGACTAAACCCTTCCAAAACTTGTTTATCACTCGTCAGTTACTCAGTAATCATTTAAGTGTTACCATGTGCTAGATAGTGGGAAGCTTATGTTGGTCAACCCAGAAATAATCCTGGCTCTTAGGGAATCTTTGCAGACCATAAATCATACTTGCTTTTGAGTACGTGAGAGTGGGCGGGAAGTCAATCCCTGTCCAAGCCATAGCTCGAATTTTTTACTTCAAGTTTGTGAAACAGGGTTTCCTTCTCTTGATTTTATATAACCTGTGAGTCTCAGATTAAGAAAGTAAACAGATCCTGGTTACACCTTTAAAAAAATTGTTTGTTTATGAATTGCACGAATTTGAACAAGGCCTAAATGGTGTCTCGACATAGGGTTAAGTGGAGTTCGCTTAGGATCGGAACTGCCCAGAAGTAGTTGCTGTACTGCCCAATTCCCACCACTCTGTATATGGGGTGGCTGGAGGGAAACACCAGCCTTCCCCGCTTTCCCAAGCTGTCAGGTCCCTTCTCTCAACACATCTGATGTCACATAAGAAAGCGTGATTATTTGTTGAGGTTCTGGATAAACAGGCCCCTTTCCCACTCATTCCTAACAATCTCATTGCCTCTTTTTGGTCATATAAATATAGGTTCTCTTGCTTAAAATCCTTAACTTTAAAAAAAATCAAGATTGTATGTGGATTAAAAATCGAATAGTTTTTTTGTGTGTGATTCATATGAAAAAATAAGCTGTTCTATGCTCTTCCTTCACAATTCCTTGAATTCTATGAGCTGTTATCTCAGTTTTTATTGTAGTCATCTTAATATGTCCTACTTACATTCTTGATTTTATTTTTTTCTCCCAGTGTTATACATAGACCAACTTGGTGCCATGAACTATGAGGACTTAAAAGTGTTCATTATTGGGGCTTTTGGGTGGCCAGTTGGTTAAGCCTCAAACTCTTGATCTCATCTCAGGTCTTGATCTCAGGGTTGTGAGTTCAAGCCCTATGCTGGGCTCCACGCTGGTAATGGAGCCTGCTTAAAAAAAAAAAAAAAAAGGAAGAAAAAGGACATTCATTTATTCAGCACAGATCTGGGATAAAATATGTATTTTGGGCAAAATAAACATGGTATTTGGTCGAATGGAGCTAGTAGGAAAGATGGATTTAAATAAAAATAATATGCAACTTACATTGTAATATGAAGAAAAGAATAAGAGATCATAATAATAAGGAAGTGGCCTAGAAATTAAGATTTAGCGAGGGTAAGCTTAGAACAGCATACAGCAAAATCAGTGGCTCTGAGGTGGAAACGTTCTTTCCTCTATGGTTGGACATTGATTTAGATTTCTTAAGTTTTTTTTTTCTTCTTTAAGAATATTGAGATACATATTTTTATGATCATGTAGTTTGGAGAGATCGATAAAGTAGATACACCAAGGCTCTTGATAGATTTGCCAGATTGCATTCTTGTAAAGCCATGCTACTTACGTTTACCCCATTTATTTATTAATTCATTCACTCAGTGAAGATTTATTGATTGCCTTTTACAAGCCAGACCCTATTCAAGGTGCTGGGAAAACAACAATGAGCAGAACAAAATCATTTTTCTTGTGGACTTTCCATTCTAGGTAGGTGGGGAGGATGATAATCAAGCATGTAGCATGCTAGCTGGTGATGAGTGTTAGGGTGGGGTGGTGGATGTTGCGGTGGTTTGTTGTATCATACAGGGTGGTCTGGGAAGGCCTCTCTCAAAGATCTTTTGAGTAGAAGTGTGGAGGAGTGATCCTTCTGGGTATTTGATGGAGGAGCATTCAAAGCCAGTACTCCGTGCGAGGATTATGTTTCCTCTATATTCAAGAACAGCAAGGAGGCCATTCAGCTGGAGGTGTGCGGGCAAGGTGATGAATGCTGGGGGAGGATGTCTGAGAGGTGGTGGTGGGCTAGAGCTTGGTCAACCATGGATTTCAAAAATTGTAAATACAGAGCAAAATTGAAACAATTTTACAGTGAAAACAAGTATATTCACCACCTAGATCGAAGCGTTAAATTTTATGGTACTTCCTTTATTTCACATCCATCTCATTCAACACATTTTAACATTTATTTAACATGTATTTTTTGAAAGGTTTCATTTATTTATTTGAGAGAGAGAGCATGAGAAGGGAGCAGGTAGTGGGAGAAGAGACTCCCCACTGAGTAGGGAGCCCGATGTAGGACTTGATCCTGGGACTCCAGGATCATGACCTGAGCTGAAGGCAGTTGCTTAACCAACTGAGCCACCCAGACGCCCCTCATTCAACACATTTTGAAGTAAATTGCAAACATTAGTGGACTTTCCCCCAGCCACTTTTGCATGCATTAACTAGAATTCAGTATTTGATTAATTTTTGTTAAAGTATATACACAGTTAGATACTGAAATCTTAATATGTCTACTTCCTTTAAAAAAAATTTTTTTTTATTGTGTTATGTTAGTCACCGTAAAATACATCATTAGTTTTGGATGCAGTGTTCCAAGATTCATTGTTTATGTACAGGACCCAGTGCTCCATGCAATACATCCCCTCCTTAATACCCACCACCAGACTCACCAATACCCCCAGGCTCTTCCCCTCTAAAAGCCTCAGATTGATTCTCAGAGTCCACAGTCTCTCATGGTTCATCTCCCCCAGTTCACTTTTTCTTTCCTTCTAATGTCCTCCACTCTATTCCTTATGATCCACAGGTAAGTGAAACCATATGATAATTGACTTTCTCTACTTGACTTACTTCACTCAGCATAATCTCCTCCAGTCCCATCCATGTTGATGCAAAAGTTGGGTATTCGTCCTTTCTGATGGCTGAGTAATATTCCATTGTATAAGTGGACCACATCTTCTTTATCCATTCATCTGTTGAAGGGCATCTCGGCTCCTTCCACAATTTGGCTATTGTGGACATTGCTGCTATGAACATTGGGGTACATGTGGCCCTTTTTCCCACCACATCTGTATTATGTCCATTTCCTAAGCTTTGACAAGTATATACACCTGAGTAACCCAAATCTTTGTCAAGATGTAGAACGTGTTTATCACTGAAGAAATTTCCCTCATTGCCTATTCCCAATTAAATTTTTTTCTATCCTGTGCAGAGGCAACCACTGTTCTCATGTCTTCCTCCCACTGTTTTTTTTTTTTTTTTAAGATTTTATTTATTTATTTGACAGAGATCACAAGTAGGCAGAGAGGCAGGCAGAGAGAGAGAGGAAGGGAAGCAGGCTCCCTGCTGAGCAGAGAGCTGGATGCAGGGTTCGATCCCAGGACCCTGGGATCATGACCTGAGCCGAAGGCAGAGGCTTTAACCCACTGAGCCACCCAGGTGTCCCTCTTCCCCCCACTATTGATTCGTGTTGCCTGTTTTAGAACTTCCTATGCTATTATTATACTGTATGCATTTTTGTGTGTGTAAGGCTTTCTTCACTCAGTGTGTTTGTGAGATTCCCCATATTATTCCTTTCAATTGCTGAATAATACTCCGGTGTATGAACATACCATAGTTTATCCCTTCTCTTAATGATGGATAGCTGGACTCTTTACTGCTTTTGCCTTTTCTGACTAAAGCTGCTGTGAAGATCTTCTGTAAGTCTTTTTGTAAAGTGGTGTGTTCATTTCTCTTAGGTAAGGACCTACAAGTGGAATTGTAGCTTCATAGGGTAGGAATGTGGTCGGTTTTATAACAGACATCCAAACCTTTTTCCAAAGTAGTTGTACCATCTTACATTTCCCCTAGCAGTGTACACGTTGTTCCATAACCTCATCAACATTTGGTGTTGTCTATCTTTTTAATTTTAGCCATTCTGATGGGAGGTACCTTGTGATGGCTAATAATGTTAGAATACTTTTAATGTATTTTTGGCCATTTGAATATCTTTTAGGAATTATCTGTATACTTTTTTTTAAAATAAAGATTTTATTTATTTATTTGACAGATCACAAGTAGGCAGAGAGGCAGGCAGAGAGAGAGGGAGAAGCAGGCTCCCCGCTGAGCAGAGAGCCCGATGCGGGGCTTGATCCTAGGACCCTGAGATCATGACCTGAGCCGAAGGCAGAGGCTTAACCCACTGAGCCACCCAGGCACTCCTATCTGTACACTTTTTTGCTCACTAAAAGTAGTGAGTTGGAGAAGCCATTTGAGGACTTTGAATGATTAGACAGTGATGTGTCTTAAAAAGTAGTGACGGTATGAAGCACAAATGGGAGTGGAAGGATAGTGAGTTTGGTTTTAAGTTTCTGGACTGTGGACTGGTGGTGCTGGTCCACGAACTGGTCATAGTGAAATGTTTGTTGCTGTATGCAACAAAATAAATACAGGAAATGAGAGCAAGCTTTTAGACATTGATAGTTATTTGTCAGTTGAACATGATCCAAATATGTGTCTGTTGCTTATGGAAGAGTCTGTGCCAGAATGGAAATTAAAAAATAAATAATCGGGCATTCATAACATGGTTAGACAAACACTGTCAACATGGTATCCAGGTGGAGGAGGAGTTGTTTATGAGAGTGGGTATATTTTAGATGTTTTGTAGTCATGTGTTATTTCATTTAACACAGACAATCATTTCTATGATTATTAATATTCATTTTAGTGGTTATATGCTCTCTGGACATAGAATGAGATATAGGTTTCAGGGAAGAAATTTGAATTGCGGGATGAAGACTTGGATTTATTGATCTTTCAGCCACTATGAACTCATTAAAAATCTTCGAGTAACAAGAAATACATTCCAAAGTCCATATTTAATAAAGATTTATCTTGCAGTGACGGTTGGATAGATAGAGACTAAGGAGAAAAGAAAAGGTTATCAGGCCAGTTAGGAGTCAATTTCAGCATTGTCCTAATGTGGGATGTTGTGAGCCTGAACTAAATTTGTTGTGGTGGTATCTGGTAAGTCATTAAAGAGGAGAGAAGAGTTAAAGATGTTCCCAGGGTTTTGACTTGGGGCTGGTGTTACCTGGTATGTAAGATGGGATAGTTTTAGAAGAAATGTAATTTTATTATTAGACTTAGACTTGCATTATGTTAAAAATCATATAAGGCAAAAATTGCATTGCATAGTATAAGTAATAAAGAATTCTCATTTAAAATATTCAGCAGATAAGAAACCCAAGATATACCTTTATAAAAGTCCTGAGAATTTCCCCTACTTTTTTGCTATATGTTTAAATGGCTACTTAGTTTTTGCATCCTCTTTTGAAACTCTTAATATCTTAGAAAATCTTTAAAATGTATTCATTACAACAAATAAAAGATGACAGTTGTGTTGCATGAAGCAGTATATGTATTTAGTTTCAGAGTTTTTTTGTTTCAAGTTTTTATTTAAATTCTAGTTAATGTACAGTGTAATACTAGTTTCAAGAGTAGAATTCAGTGATTCCTCATTTACATATAGCACTCAGTGCTCATCACAATTGCCCTTTGGCAAACTACCTTAGGCTCAGGTCATGATCTTGGAGTCTGAGGATCGAGTTCCGCATCGGGCTCCCTGCTCTGCAGGGAGTTTGTTTCTTCCTCCCACCCTTCCCTTCTCTCATGCTCTCTCTCTCTTAAATAATAAGTAAGTAAAATCTTAAAAACAAAAAACAAAAAACAAGTGCCCTCCTTAATCCCTATCACCCATTTAGTCTATCCCCCCTCCTACTTCCCCTCCAGCACCAAAATGTTAACTCATGTATATTTTAGCTTCAGTAAATCAGCTATTCGAGTGCTTTATCTTGGAGCTTTGACTGTACTTCAAAAGTAATGACACTAGGTGTCGCTAACACATTGGGTTAAGAAAAGTGCGGCCGTTCCCTCGAAAGGAAGTATTTGCCCTAAAGCTTTTAGTGTCTGTAGCTTTACACTTAAGCTTTTGAGAAACATGGCTCTAAAGCCATGTTTGAGGGCATAGTTGAGGTAAATACCAATTAGTCTATTATTTATTAGACGTTGGGTGCCAATAGACCTTGCCATGTCAAGATTGCTAGCCAGGAAACAATTTTTATGAGTTTCATTTGGGAGCAATATAAAGTCCATGATTTGGGATAACTGGCAAACAGAGAAAGTTTGAATATGGACCTGAATCAAAAAATTGTGTTTCTTGAGAATGAGGCCTTATTTTGTTGGGTCCAGTCTCTTGTTACTGGGAAGAGAAATAAAGGACAGTTCTTTAGTCATCTGCAGTGGAAGACTTTGGGAGTCATGCAGTGAATAAAAGCAAAAATGGAGAATAATGTTGAAATAACTTATAGAATCCACCTGTATTAATGGAGAAAAATGCTTTTGCTTCAAATGTGTTTCCTACCATGTCACTTTAGAGAAATCTTGCATCTGAAGTTTAATCTTTCCTTATGTTTTAATAGTGGCTTTATGGGCTTTTGTTGATTTCATACCCACTCTGAGTTTGAAATTTATTATCATAAATTGGAATCTTTCTTGTTTGAAATATTTTTGATGTTTTTCTACACTAAAGCAGAAGATAGTCTTTGGACACAAAGGACATAAGCAGAGTTATGAGTTTGTGGAAGGCAGTTTTTTTCTCTTGTTATACATTTTATTGAATATAGTTAATACCATAAAGTGCACAGATCGTGTACAGATTGTACAGATTGAATTTTTATATATGTATACAACTTATACATCACTCAGAATAAGATAGAGAATGTTCCCAGCAACTCTGAAGAGTCCCTCTTCCCTTTTAATACTGTCCTCCTTGTAACTCCAAGTAGCCAGTATTCTGACTTCCGTGACAGAAATTAGTTTTTCTGTTCTTGAACTTCTTAAAAAAAATATGGTCATAGATAATACAGTCTGCATTCTTTTATGTCTGGCTTCTTTCTGTTAGCAGTATGGCTATGGGATTCTTTTTTTTTTTTTTAAGATTTTATTTATTTATTTGACAGAGAGAGAGATCATAAGTAGGCAGAGAGGCAGGCGGTGGGGGGTGGAAAGCAGGTTCCTTGCTGAGCAGCGAGCCTGATGCAGGGCTCGATCCCAGGACCCTGAGATCACGACCTGAGCTGAAGGCAGAGGCTCAACCCACTGTGCCACCCAGGCGCCCCTGGTTATGGGATTCTTTCATGTTCTTGTGTGTAGCAATAATTTGTTCTTATTTTTTTCTGTGTAGTATCTTATGACAAATACAACACATTCTAAAAAGTCCCTTATATATCTAATGGTCATTTTTGTTTCCGGTTTTTGAGTATTATGAATGAAGTGGCTCTGAAAGTTGATATATATGTTTCTTGGTGGACATATACTGCACCCATTTCTCTTGGATATATAGACCTAGAGTAGATTTGCTATGTCATAGTGTAGATGTATGTTTAACTTTAGTACAGAGAGCCAGTTTTCCAAAGTACTTTTCCTGGGGTACCTGGATGGCTCAGTTGTTTAGTGGCTGCCTTCAGCCCCATATTGGGCTCCCTACTCGACCGGAAGCCTGTTTCTCCCTCTCCCAGTCCCCCTGGTTGTGTTCCCTCTCTCACTGTCTCTCTCTGTCGAATAAATACATAAATAAAATCTTAAAAAAGGTACTTTTACCAATATGTATGCCCACTAGCAATGTATGAAAGTTTCATCTGCTCTCTATTTCTCATTGGCCCTTGGTATTTTCAGCTTTTAAAATTTTAACCGTCCTGGTAGGTATGTACGAGTATCTCATTGTGGAGTTTTAAAGACGCTTTTCATTTTGCAGTAATTTTAAACTTCTAGGAAATTTTACAAGGTACTCCTTGATTTACCCAGATTTACCAGTTATAGACATTTTGCCCCATTTGCTGTATTATTTTCTCAGTTTTTTTATTTGTGAAGATTTTTTCTGAACCATTTATCAGTAGGAGAAACCATATACCCCTTTTCCATAAATAACTCATTATATATTTCCTAAGAATAAGTACGTTATCTTATACAAACATAGCATTGTCAAAACCAGGACATTTATATTTGATAAAATACTGTTATGTTATGTACAATCCATCTTCTGATTTCATCATTTGTCTTAGTAGTCTCCTTTGTAGGTATTCTTAGATTTTCACTTTCTTAATGTTGTTCTTTTTTTTTTTTTTTTAAGAGATTTTATTTATTTACTTGACAGAGAGAGAGATCACAAGCAGGCAGAGCAGCAGGTAGAGGGAGAGGGAGAAGCAGGCTCCCGCCAAGCAGAGAGCCCATTGTGGGGCTCGATCCCAGGACCCTTAGATCATGACCTGAGCTGAAGGCAGACACTTAACCGGCTGAGCCACCCAGGTGCCCTAATGTTGTTCTTTGATGACAGAAATCTGGATCAGATTTTAAGTGGTTTACTCTGTTAATGCTTTTTGTATTCTTGTTTATTCTAAGACCGTGAAGATATTCTCCTATATTTTCTTTTTACCTTTTAAAAGATTTATTTATTTATTTGAGAGGGAGAGAGAGACTCTCAAGCAGACTCTGTACTGAGTGCAGAGCCCGACATGGGGCTCAATCCCGTGACCCTGAGATCACCACCTGTGCTGAAACCAAGAGTCCAATGTTTAACTGACTGAGCCATCTGGGCACCCCTTCTATATTTTTTGTCAGAGGTTGTTTTTATCTTTGGGTTTATGCTTCATTTGAAATTTTTTGTGTATAGTGTGAGACAGGGGTCAAGGCTCCTTTTATTTAAAAGTAAAAAAAAAAAAAAACCAACCTAATTGATTCAGCACCATTTCCTGAAAAGATCATTCTTTCCCCTCTTAAGTGCAGTAATACCATATATATATAGGTAATTTTTGCCCTCTCTGTTGTCTATTTTTACCTATTTTTGAATTGATTTTTAAGATCCTTTTGTTTTGAAATAATTATAGACTCATGGGAAGTTGCACAATCTTATTTAGAATCCTGTGTACCCTTCACCCAGCTTCCCCCAAAGATGACATCTTATATAAACTATAGTACAGTATCAAAACCAGGAAATAGACAATTACATTGATTTTTTAAGAATTTTGTAGTTCGTTTTTTCCAATTTTTATCTAGGTATAATTGACCTACTACATAGATTTTTAACACCATAAATTATGATCATTTTGCCTATTTTGACCTCTATTTAAGTGTACTGATAGGATATGAACCCTATCAGATTTTCATCTGTAGACACGATGAGTAATCTTGAAACAGAGTCCCAGTATTTTTAATTGGCCGTATATTAATATTCTTTAAGTCTGGTCTGGGGATTATTTACAGCTAGAGAAAGAGTGTGCATTGATCACATAGTTCTCATATTCTGTGCCTTTGCTTTCTGTTCTTTTTCTTTATGTATACTTTTCTAATTTAAAAAGTATTGGTCAGCTTGATGGGAACTAATAAGAAGTGATAACAAAACTTAAAAAAATGATTGTTTTAGAGGGTTAACACTATTTTAAATATGAAATTATCTAAAAATATAAGACATGAAAATATGCAAATATAAATTTTATATGTTTGTGACTCAATCTTGCCATTATTGACATTTTAGACCAGAGGATTCTTTGTTATGGGGGGGCTGGCCTTGTACATTGCAGGATATGTACCTACATCTGTTGCCTCTGTCTGCTAGATGCCCGAAGCAACTCCCTTAACTGTGACAATTAAGGATGTCCTCCCCTGGCTTAGAACCTCTTCAGGTTGTGAACCACAACTCTAGAGAAAATTCTGGTTTAAACCACTGGCTTAGATGTATATAATTTAAGGGGGAAAAGTTGTGTGTAGTTAAGAACACAAGGGATTTACTCTGTGTGTGTGTGTGTGTGTGTGTGTGTGTGTGTGTGTATTTAGCCTATGAGTTCTAGTATTTTTTGGGAGTCTTGATTTTGCATTAGCAGTTGGGAGAATTCTTTTTTTCTTTTTAATTGCTATTTTATTTAAAAAATTTTATTTATTTATTTGTCAGAGAGAGTATGCACAAGCAGGGGGAGCATTAGGCAGAGGGAGAAGCAAGAACCCTGATGTTGGACTTGATCCCAGGACTCTGGGATCATGGCCTGAGCTGAAAGCAGATGCTTAATTGACTGAGCCACCCAGGCATCCCACAGTTGGGAGAATTCTTTTGTAAGCCTCTCTATAACTGTGGTCATATCTTTTTTTTTTTTTTAGGATTTATTTATTTTTAGAGAGAGAGAACACGTGTGGGCATGTGTGCATCAGAGGGGGGAGGGGAAAAGGGAGAGGGAGAGGGAGGATTTCAAGCAGATTCTGCACTGAGCACAGAACCCAATGTGGGGCTCATCTCATGACCCTGAGATCATGACTTGAGCTAAAACCAAGAGTTAGTCGCTTAACTGACTGAGCCACCCAGGCTCCTGGGGCTCTGGTCATGTCTTAATGTTTTTTATATATCTGGTGCCAAGTAAATTGTCTGGCAGTTATTTGTTATATCTGTGTATTCATTTATATATGTATATGTATATGTATATGTATATGTACACATACATGTATGTGTGTATATGTTTAGTAGATGTGTTTCAAGATTTCAGTCTTTTGCTGAATATTTTCATCTAAGAGTCAATTCAGAAAGACCCAAATTAAATTTCATAATCTTTTGCTGTTTGCTCATGTCCCATTCCATTCCTAATCTATCCCCTCTTCCTAAAATCTCTATTTTTGCTAATTAATAGCATCATAATTTTTCTATTCAGCCACACGGAAACTTTAGGGCCTATGCCAAGTATTAGTGGATACAAATATAACTAAGACCTAAGCCTTGAAGAGATCATATTCTACTTGTGTGAGATGTCACTACTTAATTGTAGTCTGTGTCAGTGCTTCCCAAATGGGATTGCTTTTGCCCCCAAGGAGGCATTTGGCCATGTTTGTGGACATGTTTTATTGTCATGATTGGAAGTTGCTACTGGCATCTAGTGGGTAGAAGCGAGAGATGCTGCTGAGCATCCTACAATGTCCAGGACAACTTCTACAACACAGAATTGTCCCTTCCAAAATATCAGTAAGGCTGAGTTTGAGAAACCCTGGCCTATGAGATCAGAGTCACAAAGGGATGCGTGGATAAAGTGCTATAGAGCACAGAGTAGTGATGAGATGCCTGGGAGAGTTTTGACACTTGTGCTGCCTAGTGATGTTTCATAATGTTAATATAAATACTAGCATCTGTAATTGGAATGATCAGAATATACCATACATATTATTTTAGGCACATTGCCTATTATTCTTTGTTATCTTGTCAATTTTACTATTTTTTAAAAAGATTTTCTTTTACTTTTAAGTAATCTCTACACCCATCATGGGCTTGAACTCAAAATGCTGAGATCAAGAGTTGCATGCTCCACTGACTGAGCCAGCCAGGAGCTCCTCAACTTACTATTCAGTGTTACTCTCATTTTATAGATAAAAAATTAAAGCTCATGTTTAACCCCTACAAACGCACAACCTCTCCACTATCAACATTCCACATCAGTAATCCCCTTTATCTGTGGTTTAACTTTCCATGATTTCAGTTACCCACAGTCAACTGTCGTCCAAAACCAGATGATCATCCTTCTGACATATTGTCAGGAAGTCAGTAGTAGGGCACCTGGGTGGCTCAGTCAGTTACGCGTCTGCCTTTGGCATAGGTCATGATCCCAGGATCCTGGGATCCAGGTCTCCACTGGACTCCCTGCTCAGTGGGGAGCCTGTTTCTCCCTCTCCCTCTGCCGCTCCCCCTGCTTGTGCACTCTCTCTAATAAATAAATAAAATCTTGGAAAAAAAGGTCAGTAATCTAACACTCGATGACAATGCCTCCATCATTCACCTTACCTCACCTCATCACGTAGGCATTTTTTTTTTTTCACGTAGGCATTTTATCATCTCATGTCATCTCAAGTAGAGTAAGTACGGTACAATGGGATGTTTTGAGAAAGAGAGAGATATTCCCATAACTTCTGTTACAGTATATTGTGATAGTTGTTATATTTTATTATTATTGTTAATCTCTTACTGTGTCTAATTTATAAATTAAACTTCATCATGGCTCATATGTATTGGAGAAAACATAGTATAGGTAGGATTTCTTACTATTCACAGTTTTAAGCATCCACTGGAGGTCTTGGAATATATTGCTTATAGAAAGGGTGGGGGGCTACTGTATAGTTTTGCCTTTCCAGAATGTCATATGGTTGTAATCATATAGCATGTGGCTTCTTTCACTCAGATTGGCTTCTTTCACTTAGTAATATGCATTTAAGCCCAAGTCTTTTTATGGCTTGATGGCTCATTTCTTTTTAGTGCTGAATAATATTCCATTGTCTGGATGGACTATAATTTATGATAGATACCTTTAAAAAATTAAGATATACTATAAAATGTACAGATCTCAAGTCTGTGGTTTGACGACTGTGTGTATGTTTATGTAATTATATATATTGTGTATACTCATACATAAATAAATGAAAGTGCTATTGAGAACAAAATGTAGAACATTTTTCTTACTCAGAAAGCTCCCCAGTCAGTATTACCTTCCCTCCGGACAGGATAAAAAATATTTTGACCATAGATTAGTTTTGCCTAATTTTCATAATCATTTGCTGAACTTCATATTAATAGAGTTAATCGAATTTCATATTAATAGAGGCACACAGTATGTATTCCTTTGTATCTTTTTTCACTCAGTGTATGTTTTAGATCCATCCATGTTCTTGCATGTTGCAATAGTTTATATTTTTTAATTTATTACTGTGTTATAGTCTGCTGATTAACTATACCAATTTGTTTCGCTATTCCCTTTTTTAAAAAAGATTTTATTTTATTTGTCTGAGAGAGAGGGAGAAAGCATGCACAAGCAAAGGGAGAGGCAGGCATAGGGAGAAACAGGCTCCCTACTCACATAGGGCTCCATCCCAGGACCCTGGGATCATGACCTGAGCTGAAGGCAGACACTGAACCGACTGAGCCACCCTGGGGCCCCATGTTTAGCTATTCTCCTTTTGGTGGGCATTTGTGTTTCTGTAATGAATACAGCTTCTCTGAACATAATTGTAGATATTTGTGCTCCATTTTTCCTTTTTGAGGGGGGCAAAAGGAGAGGGAGAGAGAAAGAATCTTAAGCAGGCTCCATGCCCAGCGTGGAGCCCATCATGGGGCTCAGTCTTATGACTATGAGATTATGACCTGAGCCAAAATCAAGAGTCAGAAGCTTAACCGACTGAGCCACCCAGGCACCCCATGTTTACTCTGTTTTTGAGTATGTACCTAAGAGTAGAATTGCTGGGTCACAGGTTAGGCACATATTTAACTTGATTAGATATTGCTTACAGGGGCATCATAATCCCAGGGTCCTGGGATTGAGCCCCACATCAGGCTCCCTACTCAGCGGGAAGTCTGCTTCTCCCTCTCCCACTCTCCTGCTTGTGTTCCCTCTCTCACTGTCTCTCTCTGTGTCTTATAAATAGATAAACTCTTTAAAAAAATTGCTTACAGTTTTTCAGAGAGGTTGTATTATTATACACTTCTACCTGCATTATCTGAGAGTTCTGGTTGCTCTACTTCCTGCTGCCATTGGTGGTGTCAGTCATTTTTTATCATCTTCTCAATCTTACAAGTTCGTATGATATCTATTTTATAGAAGAAAAACCTTAGGCTTCTATTTAATATAATGTTTCTCTTTGGTTAGATATCCATTGCAAAACTATCTTCAATCAACAGATTATATCAGGATAGGTTTACAATACCAATGAAATATGACAAACTCAGTCTTTTAGAAGTGGAAAAAGGCTGTAAGCCAGAATTGGCTTATCTGTAGCACTGTTTTCTCTCTCTTTCCAATTGGACATGTATTCCACACAAAATAAAATAACAAGTTAAAGGGAATCCAGTTTGTGTGTGTGAGTGATGATGAAGTGTTTATGACAGCTGCTAGGCTGACACTCTGTGTAATGGTGTTACATTGACTTCTGAACACCTTCCAGTCTGCCTCCAGGCGTGTGTGTCTGTGTAGTCTGAGTGGTTTTACATTAACATCTACCCTGAGTAAGATCTTTTGACTACAGAAGTGTTACTTGCAAATGGAAGATACCATTAGGGCTGCTTCAAAGCTTGGGGGATGGTAGTTGGACTGGTGGTGCCGAAGCAGTGGCTGGGGTTTTGAAGTGTAATGTCTGAATCTGTGTTGCATAACCAAAGGAACGTGTGAGTTTAAACGGCCTTTCTTTGATCTTCCTTTCAAAAATCAGGCTGAAGGGGAAAGGTGAAAGTCGCCTTAAAATACTCCTCTCTGTGTGTGCGAAAATTTGGAAGTATGAAAATATGATTACAAGTTCCATTCATTATTTTTGTTCTGTGGTTTTCATATTGTTCTTGAAACTCACTTCCTTCTTGCCTCCAGTTTTGTATTTTGAATTTAGTGTCAAGACCAAAATATAGACTCAGTTGCTGTCTGCTTTATGTGGTTAGCAAATATCTGCTCTATAAGTTGTTAGTCCTCAAAAATATGTGTTTTAGGTGGTTTTTGTGGTTTGCATTTTTTTTTTTCTTGATGGCATACAGAGTAGGTTACAGAGATACTGACACTCTGACATTAACTGAATCACTTATGGTTAGTTAGGCAAAAATAAAACAAAAACGTTGTCCCTGTCTTCCTCCTAATGTTAGGAGCTTTCAAAAGAATGACTTTTTTTTTTTTTTTTACTACTAGAAGTACTTTTTTCAAACTGTGCTATCTTAAGTTTTTGAAATTGCTAGAACAAGTGTGACACATAAAATAACTCCCTGACAATGACTTGTTAGTGAGAAAAAGGCCCGAGTTTAAAAATTGCTTTGAGGGGCGCCTGGGTGGCTCAGTGGGTTAAAGCCTCTGCCTTCTGCTTAGGTCATGATCTCGGGGTTCTGGGATCGAGCCTGCATTGGGCTCTCTGCTCAGCAGAGAGACTGCTTCCCTCTCACTCTCTGCCTGCCTCTCTGCCTACTTGTGATCTCTGTCAAATAAATAGGTAAAATCTTGAAAAAAAAAAAGGTTTTGAATACAGTATATTCATAGGAGAGACTAATGCCTCTGGTCTGGTCGTTTTGGGGAATATTGTTCTTTGTGTCCTCAGATCTAAAATGAAAATATATCATCAAACTGGCTCACAGGGTGATGCTAGAGAGAGACTATCAGCTCTTAATAGAAATTGCTTTGAAGTTATAATTGTCACTCATGTAGCTACTTATTAGTAGCTTACTTATTAGTTGAATACCTCAGTATTAGATGACGCTTCTTACTTCTTTCCATATCTCCCTTTATATTTTTTATCTTTCCTCTCTAAAAAAATATATTGCCGTGACTTTTTAAGGTAAAATAGCAGTCATGAAGCAGCCTTCTTTTTACAGAATTTCTTCATCAGTTCAGTTGTGTGGTCTGTTTGATTAGCACTTATGTAACAATTAGCAAAGTGATAACTATACACTTGTAGATTTAAATCAGCTAAGTGAGTTCCTTTTGTTGCTTTAAAAACTGAATTCCTTAGTATAAGACCTCATCACCTCTTCATTCTCACTCTGTATTTTTACCTCTTATCCTTATTTTTTGGGGGTTATTAGGGAAGGTTAATTTATTTATGGAATTTCCACATTTTCCCATGTCTATATCAATATCTATATAATTAAAAATTAATAGACTTTATTTTTTATACATTTACATAAAAATTAAGTAGAAAGTACAGAGAATTCCTGTATCCCCTCACCACTCCCATTTGCGCCTTAGTAAGGTACATTTGTTAAAATTAATGAACCAATATTGATAAATTATTAATAACATAAGTCTATAGTTTACATTTTCTCCTTAATTAAAATTTTTTTAATTGGTGTTACCTTTTAAGTTTAAAACCAGTGAAACAATGCTCTTTTTTCAGGAACTTCATTTCAGTTGTGTCTGTCTGGTTAGTGCATGTGGAACAGTTAGAAAGATTGCTAGCTCTACATTTGAATATTTAAATGGTCTGTTCTTACATCACAGTTGGTTAGGAAACCTGTCGCAGGTAAAAACATCATATAAACTCCTAAAGGTTGGAACGAGTGTGGGATATTTGCCAGAAAGGCTGGAGACTGCCTTGATCTTGAGTGTAAGTGTGAAGAGTAGTGTGATAAAAACTGCAGTACAGATAATATGCTCCTTCCCACCTTGGTAAGAGTCCTTTTATTGAGAGCTGTAAAACATAGGAAGTAATATACCGGGGGGCTCAAGAATGAGTTGTAGCAAGTGTTTTATGTTTTGGTATTATGATAAATTTCCAGACATGAAGTGTTAATAACATGCTTTGAGAATAGTGGGGGCAAGTCTAATTTATGCCGAATACCATTAATGTTGAATAATGAGGCCGATACAGGCCCAGTCATTTTATTCATCCATTCATTCAGCAACATCTTGATTTAACTATGTTTAAGGTTACATCTTTTAAACACACAATTTAGTCATCACTGTTGCCCCTTGTTTTTTTTTTTTTTTAATTTTTTTTTCAAGATTTTATTTATTTATTTGACAGAGATCACAAGTAGGCAGAGGGGCAGGCAGAGAGAGGGGGAGAAGCAGGCTCCCCGCTGAGCAGAGAGCCCAATGCAGGCTCATCCCAGGATCCTGAGATCATGACCTAAGCTGAAGGCAGAGGCTTTAACCCATTGAGCCACCCAGGTGCCCCTGTTGCCCCTTATTTTATTTTATTTAAAAAAGATTTTATTTATTTATTTGACACAGAGAGAGATCATAAGTAGGCAGAGAAACAGGCAGAGAGAGAGGAAGAAGCAGGCTCCCCGCTGAGCAGAGAGCCCAATTCAGGGCTCTATCCCAGGACCCTGAGATCATGACCTGAGCCGAAGGCAGAGGCTTTAGCCCACTGAGCCACCCAGGCACCCCACCCCTTATTTTAAAGCCAACTCAAATTTAGCAAATTTGTATAGTTAGTAAATTATTTTCTACTAAAATAAACTGCCAGAATATTTGATCTTGATGTGTGGTATTTGTCACTGATGATCCTGGCATATTATTATGTACTTGGCATTGTTGCCGTAGGCCATGATTTTGGGAAAAGAATAAAACTTCCAGGGTCTCCCTTGTTGGCTTGCTCAGACTTCCCAGGGGGAACGAAAGCCATTACTAGTTTGGAGCACTCTGATATGAAAGATATTTTCAATTGAAAGTCAGGATGTGTTTGAGATAAACACAGGGAATACTTTTTCTTCTGTTGTCTTTCTTGTCTGGTGTCTTGGTTCTCAGTTTGTATTTCTAGCCTGGAAATCATCTGCTATGTATGCCATAGCCATTTTGAAAAAAAAAAAAATAGGCAAATTAATAGCTCTTTTAAATTTTTTTATTTTAAAGGTGAAAACTGTGAAAGTATTTATCAAGAAAAAACTAATCATTATCTTTTGTTTGAACTGCTTGAGTTATAAGGAAATACATAGTAATTTTTATATGTTTTCTATCTTAAACAGGGACTGAATTTGCTTTGAATATTTGTATGAATTTTTACAAATCAATATTTTCCACTTCAAGAGATGGATATCATGTTGGTATAACTAAACTATCATATCTTAGTTTAGGGGAAAGTTTACTCATTACTGGATTTGGAATTAAGATATGAATTAGATTAGTACGAAAAGTTCTGTCTTTTTCTTGAAATGAGTTCTTGAATCTCATTCATATTCTGAACTGTTTGTCATAAATACATCTAGAAATTGAGGGTCCTTCAGGACAAAATGCTTATGTCATTTGCCTTGACGGAGGGTCACTATAATAAAGACTGCTTATATAGTTAGTTTGAGGCAGCATTGCTTTTCAGAAGAGACTGATCTGCATTTCATTCACTGTGTAAAATAGATTTAAATCCATAATCCCTTAGAATCAGGCAACTGTAGTGGGCAGGATACTTTAACAGTCATTCATGGAATAGTATAACTACTGAATTCCAGTAAGCAAATGAAAAGACATTTGATCAACCTCTTCAGTCTTGAAGAAAATGCAGATTAAAACCACAATGACGGTCCCATTGAACATCCACCAGAATGGCTGATACAAAATGTTGGTAAGGATATGGAGCAGGTAGAACTCTTTAACATTGCTGGTGGAAGTGTAAATTTGTACAGTCACTGTAGAAAACTATTTTGTTGAAATCTACAAAATATGCACATATGCATATGGGAGCAATTCTCTTAGTAGACATATACCCAGAAGAAATACATATGTGTGTTCGCTAAACAAAAATGTGCAAGAATATTCATAGCAGTGTTCTTTATAGCATTATTTTAAAAATGGTAAAATCATGGCTCTCATACAACTGTAAAATGGACACGTCATAGATTTTATTTAACTCATTAATAAATGAGGTATTATTTGGCAAGTTGTTACAGCTGGATCAAAGGAGACTCTTAAGAACTGATTCAGGCAATTAGGGGAATACTGAAATGAACTTGTTATGAGATGCAAACTTGGTTAATATACTATTGAAACTAAAATGTACTGCCTGGAATCATCTTTTTTATAGAGACAATTCAATTGTATCTCTTCCAGACAAAATTCATTTGCATTTCTGTGGACAAGAGTCATAACGTTACTATTGGTTTTCTGTAACTTACAGTATTGCAGAATAACCCATTCAAAAGAAAGGTGCAGATGTCTATAGAACCAAATAACCCCAAAGAGCCCATTAGACACTCCTGGTAATCCTTTGAAAGGACATACAGTAATTTTTTTTCTTACTTGAAAGTTTTTTTGCAATTTCTTCTGTCATCTTATGAGCCCAAAACTAGAAACAACCCAGAAGTCCACCAAGGATAAAATGGATAAATTGTAGTATTTTTCATGCAGTGGAAATCTGTATAGCAACAGGGATAAAAAAAACGTACAATTAAAAAAAGAAGGATGCCTCGGTGGCTCAGTTGGTTGAGCAGCTGCCTTTGACCCAGGTCATGATCCTGGGGTCTGGGATCGAGTCTCACATTGGGCTCCCTGCTCCGAGGAGAGCCTGCTTCTCCCTCTCCCTCTGGCTGCTGCTCTGCCTTGTTGTGCTCTCTATCTCTCTATCAAATAAATAAATAAAAATCTTAAAAAAAAAGAAAAAAGTACAATCATATGCAACAATATGGATGAATTTCATACACATGTAATGTGCACAAGAAGCCATTCGCAGAAGAGTACATACTGTGTTATTCTGCATAAAATTAAATGAGTAAAACTTGTGTGTAATGCATTAGTGGTTATGATTATTCTAGAGTTGGGTTTGTGATTGGGAAGGTATGTGGAGGAACCTTCTGAGTATCATGTTCTGTTTCTTGATGATTATGCTGGTAACAGAGGTATATTGACATAGAAAATTCACTAAGCTGTACATAGATGTATAATTTATGTGTTATTTCTGTGTCGGTTATTTTTCAACAAAAGTTTGCTAAAAAGAATCAACTTGCAGACACAGTTCTCCAATTTGGCCAGTATCTAAAAGGGGAGTTGGGGGTATAAATATGTACTCTTGTCTTGATTCTTAGTCATTACAGAGCATTATTATTATTATTATTATTTTTAAATATTTTATTTATTATTTATTTGACAGACAGAGATCACAAGTAGGCAGAGAGGCAGACAGAGAGGAAGGGAAGCAGGCTCCCTGCCAAGCAGAGAGCCCAATACGGGGCTCGATCCCAGGACCCTGGGATCATGTCCGGAGCCGAAGGCAGGGGCTTTAACCCACGGAGTCACCCAGGAGCCCCGAGCATTATTATTACTGTTGTTGGTATTTGATTGACTTTTCTGTTCTGTAGTCAGATACCTTTGAAAAGTCATCACAATTTCAGAAACAAGTTTAGTTCTGAGGGCTAGATGACCTTCGTTTGCTTTTAGAATTCTCTAACAGTAGTTATAAAGCTCTCCCACAACTTTTATAGCCCTTTCTCTGTGTGTATTATTGTCTCGGCTGTTATAATTTCCTTTTGCCGTAGATTGAGCCGTGAGATTCTAAACTTGTACTCCCCCCAACTCTTTTGGTTTGGTATGTAATTTGCATATTTTCACCATGCGAAAGCTATTTTCTATGGTTGGAAAAGATTTTTTTCCTACAGTGTGAACAAATCATTCTTTGTTCTCCTTATTGTGCCTCCAAACTGGTACGTCCGGTTTATGCTCCAAACAACAAAAGTCTGTCATCAGAAATTAAAATGCCAGTAAGAACAAAGGCAGAGACCCATGAGGAACTCTTGGAGAGGTTTCCTCCCTGTTTGCTCCTCTCCCCAAGTTACCACCGTTGCCAGGAAGTTGGAACATTGCTTGGTACACTCCTTCTTGTAGTTCTGCCCTTGTATTTATTATTGTTGGATTAAAAATGAATTTACAGCTCCTGGTAATTCTTGTCAGGATATATAAAACCCTCATCTCTGAGATTTTTTGCCATTTTCAATTAGCTCTTTTTAAGAGATGTAAAAATCACTGTGAAAACCATTAAAAAAGTTAATCAGTTTTGACACTCATTTATTTGAGAGCAGAATTACCAGTGAACATACTGTATGAAATTATTAGAGGCAATTGAAAGCGGCAGCTAAAGCTGAGCCTGTAAGGACTTACCCATCTTGTGTTCTTTCTAAAATGTGCACACGTCACGTCTTTATCTGTATATATTTTGTTGGCAGTTCTGTTCTGAAATAGCATTCCAGTGTAGCAGTTACACACACAGTTGGGAGAGTTCTCTCCAAGTTTGACATTTGTGACTCCCTTAGTATACTTTAGAATTAGGCTTCTAACAATCTTGATTTTAACATATTCACAAATATCTATAATAAATAGTGATAGGATGTTTCTTCATCCTTATGTTACAATTAAAGATTTTAGAATTTAACTTAGAGGTAATAAAGGATGGGTAATAAACGCAGGATGTATTTTGTAATCATTCCTAATGTTCTTTCTTACCTGTTGCTGTACATTTAAAGAGGGATTTAGAGTAGAAGCTAGGAATAGAATAGAGCATTTAGAGGTCTGTTTTGAAAGCTGTTATGCTGAGGAGCATGGTGTGCTCTAATTTCACAATGTTTTTCGATGTCAGAGTAAGCTCTTGTGTATTAAATCCAGTGTTAAACATTTATCGTATTATGAGAATGCCGAGACAGCTTTCCTTATTCTTCATTATTTAGTGTAATTTAGTACATAGCTCAGTTAAATATGATTAGACTTTTTTTTTTAAGGTTTTTTTTTTAAGGTTTATTTCATAAAACCAGAAGCTACATGCTAGACATGTGGCATATGGCAATAAAGTACGGAGCAGATTCTGTGTCAGAAAACCATGATTTGTATTTGTTATAGTGAGAAGTGTTTTTCATTGCTCTGAATTATAATTTCAGTGCAAGTTCAAAGAGATCATGATTTTTAGATTTCAGAGAATGTATGGTTACTGCCCTGGGTGGGAGTTTGAACAAAGTGACCTTTTAAGACTTCTAGATTTTAAATTCTGTTCTCTAATAGTAAACTGTAGACTTAAGAGCTACAGTATCTGATGGCCCTGTTTTTCATGTAGAAAATTAATATCCACAAAGGAATTTGTAGAGCGCTCCATTCTTATCTTCGGCTATTCTGAGTTTGTGGCTTTGGTATGTTTAATTGGTGATAGGTGGTGCTGTTGTTGCACAGTTAGTGTGAAGAGCCTAGCATTCCTCAAATCTTCTGCATCCCACATGTTCCAGAGGGATTTGCCACTGCGGCCCATGATGAGTTGAAATAATTTTTGTAAGCAAAATGAATATGTTGTATCTTTAAGTATCCTGATAATTCAACATTTATAAGAAACAAAATATAGTTTGCAGCTCTTAAATTCAGATAGGAGACAAGCTGAAGAGCTGAAAAAGCAGTTAATCTTAAAGACAGCGCTGCAGATACACAGTTTAATATTGAAAGCTTTAGAAGCCATTTATCTTGTATGCATTGTGGATATTCTAAACTGCTTGTTTGGCAGGTCTGTTAAAAATCTACCATCAGCTTGTTTCCTCTGTTGACTGTTTATCATTATTACATTTGTCGTCAGTTCTTGGGTATTTAGAACTGGTTTTATCTCTTTTGCCATTTTCCCTGTCTGATATCACATAGGCCATCAAACACTTAAGAATTATGGAAATGTGGGGCACCTGGGTGGTTCAGCTGGTTAGGTGTCTGCTTTTGGCTCCTGTCATGATCCCAGGGTCGTAGGATCCAACTCTGCTCTCAGAGCTCTCTGCTCAGTGGGGCGCCTGGTTTTACCTTTGCCTGCTGCTCCCCCTGCTTGTGTACTCTCTGTCTCGGCAAATAAATTGAATCTTAAAAAGAAAAAAAATATGGAAATGTATTGGGAACTACGTTACCACTTAAAGCAGTCTGGAAAGCCTTTCCTAACTAATTCTAATTTAATCTGCTCAATACTTCAATTAGCCACAGAGTGTTTCCTTGAGCTGCTAGTTTTGAAAAGCGATTGTTTTCACACTCAACACATACATTGTCATATCTCTTTTTCCTTTGGGCTAATAGACTACTGTACTTTCTGTATCTGAGGAATAACTTCGGTACAGCTCAAAACAATATGACATTTATGCAGTGTTTGATCTAGGTGTATAATAAAAATGATGGCATTTAAAGGTGCTTACATATTACTTTTGTAATTCATAGAATATTAAAATTACAAGTATCTTTGAGGTCCTTTAGCCCCTTTACCTTTTCAGTTTGTACATGCAAACGAATATGGGCTTAGGAGAGGTGGGGGAATGGGGAGATGTTGGTCACAGGGTAAGAGTTAGTTACGTAGTGTGAGTAAGTCTAGGGATCTAATGTTCATGCACGATGACTGTAGTTAGTAACACTGTACTGAATACTGGAAAACTGTGCTCTCATCATACAAACAAGGTAACTGAGGAGATGGCTGCAGTGATCATTTTATTATGTATGTATATTAAATCATCATGTTGTACACCTTAAATACATACAATTTTCATCCAAAATATATTTTTAAAAATATAGGTATATATAAGTTAAATGACTTACTCAAGGTGTTTAACAGGTAAGTAGTTGCAGGACATTTACTACAGTGTTCTTTGCAATTTGTTTTGCTTTTTCTCATTTACAACATATTTACAAAAGTTATTACCACATTTAAGTTCTGCTTTTCAGAATACTAAGAATATTTACCTTTTTCTTACATGGATTTAAAAATAGTAACTGCTTTGCTGTAAAATGAGAGGCAATCGTACAGGAACTGAATAGACTTATAGTAGTTTATTAAAGATAAGAATTACAGACTTCAAGAACAGATCATTCATTTTCCTATTTATGTCAAGTGTGAGGAAATGAAAATCTCTTCATTTTCTCAAAATATTTGTGGTAATTTAAACATGAATATACCTAATGTGTGAACAACCATAAATGTGTGTATTTGTGTGCATGTGTGCACATATTGCATTTCAGACAAAAAATTGTAATAAAATTTAGGAGATCTTGTTTTCTTTTAATCATGTTCTGACCTGCATTTTCATTTACTGAAATTTTTTTGTCTTCTCATGCAGATCAGTGGGGAAGCACAGGAGCTCTTTTCTGTTCGACATGGCCCCATTCGAGCGGCTAGAATCTTGCCTGCTCCGCAGTTTGGTGAGTGGAGCCCTTAAGAAAGAACAAATCATTCAGGAGTTTCTCTTTTATTGGTCTTGGACTACAGACAGCAAGAATGATAACTAAAGTCTATTTTCCTCCAAGTGCCCATACCCTTCCCTTCCTCCTCACAAGATAAACTCCTGTTCGTCAGTTGAGATGGAAATAGGTAATCTTAACCAATTCAATATGGCCATTCACATTCTACTGTGGTTTTGATTTATCTTCAACCACTTTGATCTCGATTTAGCCTCTGACTTTGCTGGCTCTGTCTTGAAGCCCTCTTCTCTCTTGGTTTGCATGGCATTACTCTTCCCAGATCCCTTCCTTGCTGACTGTGCTGCTTTTGTTACGTTTCTGGCTTAGCTTTCTTCTGTGGGTATTCCCCAAGTCTCTGTTGTTCTCATGTCTTTGCTCTTCTTAGTCATTCTTACTGCCTTGGAGAGGTTGGTTTTCACCATTATCTCGCTTGTAGATGAGTCTGCTGTCTGCATTTCCAGCTGTGTCAGAAGTACAGTTTCGGGCTTCTGACCTTCCGTCTCTGCTTTAAAAAGTAATACTTCTTAATGCTTAAATGTTGTATTTAGATATTATGTATGTTTTGTTTTTATTATTTTTTTTAATCAAATACATGTTTAAATGACACCTGGTAGTTGGGTGCCTGAATAACTCCTGGCACTTTAATGATCTGAGATTTCTGTTGTGTTTTCTCATGAACTTGCCTCTGTTCACTCAGTCATATTTTTGCATGAGCAATAAAAACACAGTCAATTAAATCTTTTTTTTTTTTTTAAAAGATTTTATTTATTTATTTGTCAGAGAGAGAGAGGGAGAGAGAGCAAGCACAGGCAGACAGAATGACAGGCAGAGGCAGAGGGAGAAGCAGGCTCCCTGATGAGCAAGGAGCCCGATGTGGGACTCGATCCCAGGACGCTGGGATCATGACCTGAGCCGAAGGCAGCTGCTTAACCAACTGAGCCACCCAGGCGTCCCTCACAGTCAATTAAATCTTATTTGCATACTTTAAAATCTTTTTAAAAAGAGGATGTTAAAATATTTTAATTCTATTAAACTTGAAAGTTTTTCCAGAAGTTGAGTAATCTTCCTTATAATACTTCATTGAGCAGTTAATTCTCTGAACTGGTAAGAATGCTGTGTTTTAAAACTTACTACCATGTGCATTATGCATTAAACATATGCATAAGCAATGTCAGGGATTATTTTAGTGGCTGAGTCTGCTTAATTGAAATGGAAGGGTGAAGGTAACAAGGCAGTAACATCCTGCAGTCATGTAGAGATTTTTGTCCTTGTTATTGGACAATATGGTATACCCAGAGTTCAGCGGTCTCTCCTTTGCTCTCTCTCTCTCTCTCTATCTCTTGCTCTGTTTTTTTGTTGCATTTGAGTTTTGGTGAAATCCTTTGACGAGGAAGATTGTGGAACATCTTTTCCCAGAAGGTTTATAGAATAGCCAGCTTTCTCTTTGGATGGTTGGACTCAAGAACAATGTTATTATTAAAAGACTTTGCTATGTCTTTGTTTCTTTTGTATGTAATTCACAGACGCAGATTTTTTCTCTCTTCAGTTCATTTATGAAACTCTTTTGTTTATGCCAGTTATTAATGTTCAACTTTTCTCAGCTTTTATTTTGGGCAGAAATACTTCATGAGAGAGTATAAAGCTATAAAAGTTAATATTGCTAGTAGGATTTGAGTATATATAATTTATTTCATCTAATTAAAAAAAAGATTTATCTCTCTACTATATTTCTAAAAATATAATATTAGATTTGAAATACAGTTTCACATAGCTAAGGGTTCTCTTATCCACAGGTTACCTATGTGTCACTTTTGTTGTATTTGATTAATTTTTTGGATTTGTTTTTACTGAAGTCCAACATGTGACTGATCACATAAAATTTGTAATGGAAAATAGAACACCTCATCCCTCTCTTGTCCATTTTCCTTTGTGTGATCATTTTGGTGGAGTAAGTCTTTTAGTAGCTTCCTGAAAAAGGATGTGTGGTAAATTTTGTCTGAAGATGTCTTTATTCTTTCTTAATTCTTGTTTGGTAATTTGGCTGGGTAACAAATCCTTGTTTGTAAATGATGTTACTTGAGAATTTTGAAGGCATTGATCTAGTGCTATGATTGAAGAGTCTGAAGCCATTTTGATACCTTTTTCTTTATCTCTGGCTTGTTTTTCCTGTCTGGGAGTTAGTAGAATGTTGGTCTTTGTTCCTAGTGTTCTGAAACTTTACATTGTTGTTTCTTAGTTCATACATTGTCCTGGGCCTTCAAGGTGGGAATGTAAGTAGTATAGTTTTGAGAAAATTTCTTAAATTAATTTTTGATGATTTCTTCTAAGTTTTCTTTGTTCTCTCTTTCTGATACTTTTATTATTTGGTTCTTAGACCTCCTAGAATGGTTAATGATTAATTTGGAAAAATAATTTCTTTCATGTTCTTTTTGGGAGATTGTCTCAATGTGGATTACTAATTCTTTTGTTGAATAATTCTTTCTACTATCATGTTTTTCTTAATCTTACCTTCTCATACCTAACACCTCGCTCTCTCTCAGCCTGCACCTCCTCTTCCTCTCTCTCTGCTCTCTCTTTTCTTTCTTTCTTGGTGTAATTTACATATAAATATTACCAATAGAATCCAGTGACACATAAAAAGAATTATATATCACCACCAATAAAGGATATTTCAGAAATACAAGGCTGGTTAATGTTTGAAATTCAATCAGTATAATTCACATTAATAGAAGGAAGAAAATCTATCTGACCATCTTACTGTAAGTGGAGAACACCTTTGATAAAATTCAGTAGCCATATATGACTAAAAAAACCTTTCAGCAGGGTGCCTGGGTGGTTCAGTCGGTTAAGTGTCTGACTCTTGATTTCAGCTCAGGTCATGATCTTGGGGTTGTGAGATTGAGCCCCGCATTGGGCTCCTTGCTCATCACAGAGTCTGCTTGAGATTCTCTCTCTCCCTCTACCCTTACCCCTGTTCACTTGTCCTCTCTAAAGAAATAAAATGTTAAAAAAAACTTTCAGCAAATTAGGATAGAAAGAGATATTCTCAGTGTAATAAAGATTATAAAAAATCTACTGCTAACATCATACTCAGTAGTGACATATTAAATACTTTACTGTTGAGTTTGGGATGACTTCTACCATAACTTCTATTTATCTTTGAATGCATGTCCTAGTCATTACAATAAAGCAAGAAAAAGAAATAAAAGGTGTAAATATTAGAATGAAAGATGTAAAATTGTCTTTATTCACTGGTAATTTGTGTATATGGAAAATACAAAAGAATCTATAAATTGTTAAAATTAGTAAGTAAATTTAGTATAGCTTTTGCATACCAGGTTCATTAGATCTTTTGTGAACTGATACCCTCACTGTGTGTTTTCCCAGCATCATTTTCAGTCATCCTTAACCAGCGTTCCCCATCTTCCCCTTCCTTGCCCTAATAGTACTCTCCGATAATTTAACTGTACTTCTTTCATTTCCTTAAATGATCCATCCTCTTTAAGGTCATTTCATTGCTATTTACTTTTCTAGAACTCTCATGTCCATCTAACCTTTTTGCTCCATAGTCAATATTAATAGTATGTGCTCTCATAGGACTTACTTTTTTTTTTTTTCTTTTTAAAGATTTATTTATTTTAGAGGGAGAGAGAGATAGAATGCATACGTGCAGGGAGGAGGGGAAGAAGGAGAGGGAGAGAGAATCCCAAGCAAACTCTACATAGACCATGGAGCTGATGTGGGGCTCAATGCAGAGCTTGATCTCATGACCCTGAGATCACAACCCAACTGAGCTGAAACCAAGAGTTGGATGCTCAATCCACTCTACCACCCAGGCCCCCCAGAACTTACTGTGTTTTGTTTGTTTGTTTTTGTTTTAATTTTAGTTCCTCATTTACCTCTCGCTAGATTTTTTAAAAAAGATTTTATTTATTTATTTATTTATTTATTTAAAAGATTTTATTTATTTATTTGACAGACAGAGATCACAAGTAGGCAGAGAGGCAGGCAGAGAGAGAGAGGAGGAAGCAGGCTCCCTGCAGAGCAGAGGAGCCCGATGTGGGGCTCGATCCCAGGACCCTGGGATCATGACCCGAGCTGAAGGCAGAGGGTTTAACCCACTGAGCCACCCAGGCGCCCCAAGATTTTATTATTTTTAATTAATCACTACAAGCTAGCAACCCTGAGACAAAGAGTCGCATGTTCCACCAACAGCCAGCTGAGGGCCCAAGCAAGCAACCCTGAGACAAAGAGTCGCATGTTCCACCAACAGCCAGCTGAGGGCCCCATACCTCTTGCTAGGTTTATAGTCTGTCTTCATATCTTTAGTGCCTCACCAAGTTGATATAAGGTGTTAATAAATAGTTGTTGAAAGTTGCTGAATGGTGTAATCTCTTGAAAATTATGACCAGGAGAAAAGAAAGTTCCCTTTCTGTAGGTATTTCTTTTTTCTTTTCTCTCCCTTCCTTCCTTCCTTTCTAGATTTTATTTATTTATTTGAGAGAGAGAGAGAGAGCACAAGCAAGGGGAGTTGGCAGAGGGAGAGGGAAAAGTAGACTCCCCGCTGAGCAGTGAGTCTGACATGGGGCTCAATCCCAGGACCCTGGTATCATGACCTGAACTGAAGGCAGATGCTTAACTGACTGAGCCACTCAGGTGCTCCTCTGTAGGTATTTCTGTGGAAAGTTTTGTCCTTTAATTAAAAGTGAAGGTATGAAGGATTTGATGGCATCTTATTCCACAGAAGATCATCATTAAATATAGTATAAATGGGCATTTGCTTGTATCAGCATAGTTTAGCTTTCCTACTTCTTAATGTTCACTATCAATAATTGGTTACTTTCTTAATGAACCTGTACCTTTTTTAGAATTTTTTTAGGACAGTGCTTCAGAAAACAATGACCAATCAATTGGTATTCTTATATCAGATAAAAACTTATTTATTATCCTTCAAATCTTTCTAGAACTTATTTCAAGTAAAGCGAATTCTTTGTATTCATTACTCTCAGTAGCCATTGTGGTTTTTAGTATCTCAGTACCTCACATGTGAAGTAAAACATATTAATATGTATGTGTTAAAGTACAAGTTAAAAATTTTATATGATTATAAACTTTGTGCTCGTAATGGTTATTTCCAAGGAGTGGGATCAGAAAACACTTTCACTTTAATATGTTTTTAATTTCTTAAAGATCATATAAAATAAAGATCCTATAATTCTAACCAGTTAAAATATTTATTATAAAAATTTAAGGAATACTAAAAGTAGAAAGTGAAAATTCACTTGATTCTGTGTTACCAGAGATAAACCTAGGTTATCTCTTTCTTTCCCTTTCTTGCTTTCTCCGGACACTGAGCATGTATTCACAGCTTAGAGTATACATTTCCTGCCTTTTCCCCTTAACATGCATGAAATTAACTTTTAGTATTATGTCCAGGGCCTGATTCAAGTTCTTTACATGTGTTGCATGTATTGGCTTTGGGTATGTGTGTCATTCCTTTATATAAACATTTATATTAAACTTTCCCCTGTAACAAGTTATGTTTTTATGTACTTGTACATGTGTATATTTTAAAAAATAGAAGGAATTATTTTCTTAGGACAACTCTTAGGGAATTACTGGTCAAAGAACATATACATGTAAAATTTTGATACATGTAAAGTTGCTTCTTAGAGAGAGTGTACTGATATCTGTACAAGAAAATTCCTTTTTTCTCCAAGTCTGTCCTCTACTGGCTATTATGAATCTTTTTAGTCTTTGCATATCTAATGGAGGAAAATCATCTTCATTTGTAATTTTTCGATCTTTGAATGCTAGGGAGAATGGAAATTCTTCATGTTTTTGCTGTTTATTCTAATTACTACCATGCTTGTTTGTACTCTTTGCTCTTATTGATTGAACTTTTTATTATTAATGGTATATTATTATGGATATGTATCCTAAATACTTCATTTATAGTTTGTGATTGTCAAGTTATTTGGTGAAATCTATCAGATTTTATGTTATATGTCTTTAGTTTCAAAGAAAATCTTTGCATATTTTTGCATGTTTTATAACCATGTCTAATTTTAAATCATGACTGTCCTTGAATTTAATTTTTTTGTTATTTGTTTTCTTTTTATATTTTCTTGATTTTTCCTTCCCAACCTCTGAGTTTCATGATTCTTTTTGGAAATTTCTCCTTTATTATGGTCTTTCCCATACTGTAATGTGTTTCTTTGGAATCACAGGAACAGTATTTACTAATCATCTCATCCTATGCAATGCCTTGCTTGATTATATGGAATATGAGTAGTGACCCAAAATGAATTTATTCTGTATTTGACAAAAGAGAAACCAGAACTCTGCTTTTGTATAAAGTATTTTTGTCATTTATCAGTGACCAAATGAATAACGCTATTTTTTAATCTCTAATAGAGCTTGTAACTCAGGAGTTACATTAGCCTTGTATGTGCTATTTCCTTATTTTATGGAGAAAGACGATTATTTTGGTCTCAGACTTGAATCAGATTTCTTAGAAATGCCTTTTTGATCTTATTCATTATCCTTAGGAGTCCAGTGTACCGAGTACCTGAATTTTCTTCATATGAGAATGTCTTAGAACTAATTCTTATAAGCTAGGATCTTTTTCTGAGAATAGGACTCTGGATATAAAGTTTCCTAAATGTCTCTGAGCCTAATTTCTGCTACTCATCCACAATACCAAGTAGCCAATATGGCTTATTTCTTCTAGATTATTTCATTATTACTTATTGTTGGAAAGGTGCTGTTATTTATCATCCTGCTAAATAAGGAATTTACAATTCCATGTCTCAAAATATTTAAAGGTTTAAGAAAACCCCTAAGATACAACCTATTTTTTCCTACTGGAGTGAAAATGCAAAGTTTTCTTTT